>NW_025362919.1:0-1498 GCF_016433145.1 Gracilinanus agilis
TCTCTCTCTCTCTCTCTCTCTCTCTCTCTCTGATATACTATACGGTTTTTGTTTTGTTTGTTTGTCAGTTCGTTTGGATGATAAAGGAAATGTGCTCCTAGATGCCATGGAATGGATAACATACCTGGTGCCTTTTCTTCCTTGGTTAAAGACGGTGGCATTCCTACTTCGTGGTGCAGGAGGGAAACTTCTCAAGTATAAGAATAAAATATTCTTCTCTTCCTTCTACCTTTCCACATTCCCTCATCCCATCACTTGAGTACAATTTCCTTTGAAATAAGTGAAGCTATCCCTGTCCCAAAAGACAGCGAGGGTGTTGGGATGGACTGAGCTGAGACTCGGTGAAAATATGTGGTAACAGCAGGAACCTCTTCCTCATACTTGGCCACTCTGCACCCAGGCTCTCCCTCCCCACAGCTTTCTCTTGCTTCTGAAAAGTATTCCTGTTGACGAGGCAGGGGCATCGGTTTGTCAGCCCGTGTAGATGAAAACATAATTAGAGCATCCCTTCCAGTAGCAGAGTTTATGGTCTGGCATTATTACTGGTTCACGCTGTTTGTATTTGTGCTGGCAGCCAGTAATTTGCCCGTAATGAGTAATATCGGTATTAAATAATAAAAGGTTATTTACAGCTACCTCTTCTTGCTCAGCATGGCTTCCAATTTTTCTTGCTTTTCCCTTGTCAACCATACTATAATCACTCCAGGCGTAGCCTGCAGCACGGTTATGACAAAACGAGAATCAGGCAAGCCTGGATTCCATACTCTTTTTGAAACAGTGAGCACGCTACGTCTCTTGCCTTGTTTTGCAAGGACAGAATATTGAGGGGGAATGGTCAGAAATCCACTTCTTGGCCCTGGTATTGTCTCCAAGTTATAGTTCTTTTGGGGAAACAAAAACAAGTCTTCATTTCCTCTCTGCTCCACCCCACTGATCTTAAATTGTCAGGAGAATAGAAAAACGAGAGGGAAACGCTGCTTACATTGCAGAGGGGGAGAGGGACAAAAGAGAGCACAGGCCACAACCAAGTGATTTTGAATTGTAGCCTGTGGCTAGAATGTCACATCAGAGCAGTCACAGTATTTCATGGTTGTCAGGATCCAGTCCATTGGGCTGGTATTCGTGACCTCTGGCTACTGTCCTCTCATTATTGGCATTCAGTCTCTGCAAGGTTCGCTCCAGTGGAAGGTGGAGGAATATTAAGAAGATTGAGGGAGATCTGGGAAGGTCTCCCCCAGCCCTCCACCTCTACCTTCTATCTTCCAACTAATGATATGATCCACTGGTAACAAGTTTCTCATGCCTGCATAGCACTTTATAATAAATCTCACCAAAAAAAGTCAACTTCTTTGCTAAAGCAAATTGGTGGTCTATGCCTAGATTGGTATTTGGGCAGGGGCAGGGGCAAGGCCTCCTTCAACATTCCCCCTAGACTTTCACACGAGGCTAATCGATTGTGTCCCTCATTTTACCACACCAATGAAACAATTTTATTGGG
>NW_025362920.1:0-1723 GCF_016433145.1 Gracilinanus agilis
TATATATATATATATATGTGTGAGTTCTCTATGTAGCTTCATATCAGACTCTTATTAGATAGATAAAGATTTTTCCCCTATCAATCATTTCCCTTCTTATCCTCATTGTATTTATATCAAAAGCCTTAACATATTTCATGTAATTGACATTATCTCCTTTATTTTTTGTGATATCTGTCCTTTGTTTAGTTAAAAATTCTTCCCCTAGTCATAAATGTAAAAGATACCTCCAACTATTCTCCTCCAAGTTTTTTTAAAATGACATGAACTTTATTGATATAGTGTATGGTGTAAGATTCTAGTATAAGCTTATTTTCCCTGAACTGCTTTCCAGTATTTTTAATACTTCTTGTTGGATGGAGTATTCTTTAACCAAATGGTTTGTTCTGATTCTTACCTAATCTATTACTCTGATCTGTTTTTCTATTTAAATTCTTTAACTAGTATCAATAATTTGGGGGTAATAACTGCTTTATAATATGAGACCTAGAAGTGCCTTTAATTTACTTCCACATCTTGCTTCCAGCCTCTTAAATACTCCTATTGGGAACACCAATGGCAGAGATATTCTTAGGGCTCATGGAAAAACTGCAAGAGAGTTACCTTAACTCCTCAGCCACTTGAAATATGAGAGCAATGAAAAAAAAAAGGCCCACTAAATATAGATTGTATATGTGATATTTAAATCTTTGGGGATGTTGCTTTAGTATAATTGTTTTAAGTGCTAGAAAAACCTGCCACTTTCCATGGAATATTCCATAAAAAGTTTGGCAACGGCAGAACATAGAAGAGAGGGAAAAAAGGCTTAGCATCTGTAACAGCTTGATGAAAGCATTTAGTGGCATATATTTCTGGATGTTATATTGAGCTTATAAAAGTGATGTGTTGTTACCCATCACAATGTGGCAATTCGTGTTTTAGCTTCCTACATTAATTCCTCTATGTTCAAGGAAGGAAAGCATAAATTGAAATTGTTAGGCTCTTTTTTTTTAATGAGAAATAAGTAACTTCCCAAAGAAGTCAATATTTTATTTTAAAACAGTCCCATCAAAGCAAACTCTATGATAAGCCGTGGACTATAAACCAAACCTAAACTGTGAAAAGTGAATGTCTACAAAGGTTTATTCCCAACCCCTGTCCCCTTTGTAAGCTGTACAGTGTGTTGTTGTTGTTTAGCTATTTTCAGTCATGTCCAACTCTGTGTGATCCCATTTGGGATTTTCTTGGCAAAGATACTAGACTGATTTTCCATTTCTTTTTCCAGTTCATTTCACAGATGATAAAACTGAGGCCAATAAGATTAAGTGATTTTCCCAGGATCACATAGCTAGTAAATTATCTGAGGCCAGATTTGAACTCAGGAAGGAAGGTAAGACTTCTTGTTTCCAAGCCAGGGCTCTATCCACTGTGCCACCTAGTAGTCCTCCATCAAACCACATCCTTTCCATATAACCTCCTTTATTTTAAGGGTGCTTTTTACCATCTCAGACTGGACAGTGTAAGAAGAAAGGAGACCACTCAGTGGTTTGCAGAAGAAAAGCAATGAATAAATATGAGGTGATTTTGTCATTGCTGAGGGCTGAGGTGTGGGGCCTGCAAGGGCACTGGGAAGCTCTATCAACTAATTCCTAGAGACCACATTCAGAATTTCTGCTTCTTCTAGAGGAGCGAGAAGGAGGAGATTCATTGATGCTTTTACCCCAAGTGCACCTTATCAGCTATA
>NW_025362921.1:0-3841 GCF_016433145.1 Gracilinanus agilis
GGCCGGAATGACAACAAGCCCAGAGCTGCTCTTCCTACTTCTCCAGCTGATAAGCACTTGTCCCGGCTTCTCTCCACCCCCAAAATCAATCCTGTGTGCTATTACTCCCAGCTCCTTTTCTTCCCCACTACCTTTTTTTAAAGCCCCTGTAATCTGCTCCAACTGATCAAATTTGACCTTCTTGTAGCCCACTTTATTCCAAGCACAGCTCTCTGTTAAATCTCTCTTTATTAACACCGTCCTACTTGGCTTTCTCTTGGAACAAACACAGATCAAGCCTGAAGCCTCTAGACTTTGCCAGCAATCATTTGCAGATTACCGCAAGCTGTAGTCTTCTCCTCCTTTGGGGTATTTCTCCTGCCTAGGAGGTTTGCTTTCCTATTCCTTTTGGAAGGCTGCTTTTGGCTTCTTTTTTTGAGGTCTGGGTTTTTAAGATACAGATTTGGAGCTTAGCCTGTCCCTCACATAGGCTGTTACCACACTAATGGCACTCAGGTTCACACTCTACTTAAGATTTACATTTTAAAAATAATTTGGAACAAGATTATTAAGAAGTTAAAAATCTACAGGGTTTGATTTCTGGCACCAATTTTGTCTATAATAGGTTTTTTTTTTCCTCTTAAAAACTACAAAGGGAAAGAGTAAAATTTTCTTAAATGTTAGTGAGAAAAGGCATATTGATTTTTTCTTGAAAATATTTTCTTTTTTACATGTAAAAACCAACCTTTCAATAATAATCTTATTTGACAGAGATGTCAAAGTAAGAATATTAATAGCTAACATTTATATGGCACGTGGAGGTTTACAGGGCACTTTCCTTAGAACAATCTAATGAGATGTTAAGTGTTGTTTTCCTTATTTTAAAAATGGTAAAACTGAGTCTCAGGGATGGAAGGAAATTTGCTCATAACCCAGGTCTTTTGACTCCAAATCCATCTGTTTCTCCTCCCTCCCTTACCTATTCTTCACCTAATGTTGGCATGGAAAAAGGTCTGTGAGTGTGTGAATTTCTTCTTCTTTTATTTTTTTTTAAACAGGTACTTTATCTTAAGGATCTAATATTTTCCTTCCAGAGTCCTGTCAGTCAATTAAGACTTCATCAAGTGACAGCTCTTCCTCCTAATCCTGGTGCCCTGCTGCAGGGTCAGGGACCTGAATGGCCCTCTCTCGGCGAGGAGTCATTTAATCCATCCTTCCTACTCACAGAGGATTGGCATTTACGCCCTGCTACTAGAAGGATACTTGCCTCTCCTTTCAGAGCAGTCCTCAAAAGAGATTCCATAAAAAGTGGGCGTCTCTCAACCACAAAAGGAATTTTTTCCCTAAATCCATTTCTCTATGATTCAGTCTGTTCCTATATACTCACCAAAATATCTCTCTTCATTTCCGTGTTTGGAAGTGACATTTCTGTGGCCATTCCATTTATTCATTGAAGCAGCTAGGGGACATCTAGGAGAAAACCTTGCTGAGTTATGGTGAGGATTAAGTGATGTAATAATGATAAACTTCTTAGCAGAGTGCCTGGCACACGGTAAGTGCTATATAAGTGTTAGCTATTATCATTATTGTCGTTATCATTATTATCTATTAGTATTCACCAGTGTGGACCCTAGTAGGCAGTGCTTCTAAGTTGGGGCCCAAACAAAACAAAATAAACACCCCAAAGAGCATCAGACCGATGTGGCTAATTTTCTAAAGGTGAGGCAGACACTTAGAGCATCTCAGACTCCTCATCTGAAGCCATCCCAGCTCTGGAGGAGCTGCTGGACCTCAGACAGCTGTCATTGCCATGGAGCTCGGAGGCTCACTTCCATCCTGGGGTGAAGAGGAAGGATTTCGGGGGAAGACCAGCTTAATGACTGCGGATGACTGACTGCCTTCAGAAGTATAAAGCCTTCAGCTAAAGTTAGAAAGAATTCCATATCTTTTACAAAAAAAAAAATACTCATCTCCCGGGGGCTTCATGCTTCTTTATTCCTTGGCTATGTTTTTGGTCCCTCGATGGCTCTTGGTCCACACAATAATAATATGTAATAATGTGTAAACATTTATATAACACTTTTAATCCCCAAGTACTTCACAGAATGTGTGTGATAATAATACTTAGTGTTTAGATAGTGTGTACCTCTGAAGGATTCTGAGTGCTTAGATAATTGATAAGATATTTTTTCCCTCCAGAAAGTCGAGAAGAGAAAAATGAGAAATTATCATGAAATTGCTTTCGCAATTCTAATTACATCACCCTCAACAGTATTTCACAGGGTTTCACTGAAACGTAGCAACGTCTGGAAGCAAGAGAGGTCAAGAATGAACACTTGGAACAAGAGACTGGGGGCAAAGGGTGAGAGGAGGCAGGAGGTGGTTTTTGGTCAAAAAAAAAAATCTAATCCAAATCCAAAAAAAGCTGATCCAAAAAATGGATCGGAACAGATCCATACTTAAAAAAAAACCAACATGTTTTTAATAATGTTTTCAAGGATAGACCAAGGGAGGAAACTTTTAAAGGCCCTGCTGAGCTGACAAGCAAATATAATGTGCTCGTCTCAGGCAGTGCCATATTGCACAAGCAATCCTAGAGGTCCATCTGCCACTTGATAGTGATGTAGCCTTGGGCAAGAAACTCCAATTTTCTGAGTTTTCTCTTCTGTAAAGTGAGGGGTTGAACCAGGCAGCCTCTAGGTTCCTCCCATGGTCAGATCTATGATCCTAAGCCTTCCTCTTCTAGTTTAAGGAATAAGATTTACTTGATTATGAACAATGTAATATATGCTGCCTCTGAGCATCTAGGAGGCAAGGTGGAAAGAGTGCTGGGACTGGAATCAGGAAGACTTGAGTTCAAATCTAGCCTCAGCACTTTCTAGCTGTCTGACCCTGAGCAAGTCATTTAACCCTGTTTGCCCCAGTTTCTCATCTGTAAAAATGAGCTGGAGAAGGAAATGGCAAACTGCTCCAGCATCTTTGCCCAACCCACCCCCCTCCAAAAAAACCCCCAAATAATCAAACCCAAATAGGGCCAGGAAGAGTGAGACATGACTGAAAAGGACCGAACAACCCATCAGTGCTGCCTCTGACAGAACAGCTCTCTAACACTATATTTTACTGAGTAGTTGCCAATTTGCTGTCCATATATGGATGAGGAAGATGGGGAATGTGGGGGGGGAAACAGGAGGAGCTCAGTCTCTTGGTATATGTCCTGTATCAAGGAAAATGTAGTTCTGGTTAATATATGGATATGTGTCCAAATTTTGGTCAGCTTCTCTTCTTGTGAGCATTCTATTCCAATCTCTAAGTAGTTTTTTCTTTCCTTTTTTTGATATAAAGAATGTATTTCCTAACGAGCTGGTCATCTCCCTATCATTTAAGATTATTCAATTACCTTCATAGGTTTAACTTCAGCTTTCTTAAAACAACAATAAAATAAAATAAAACTTTGCCATAGTTCAAAACAAAGCCTATCATTTATTCCCCTCTGACCTAACACTTTGCCAATTCAATTACAGTTTTCAAAACATCTATAAATGTTTGGAAAAAAATAATATCTAAAGGTTAAGTTTTGCCCAAAGTAACTTTGGTTAGGAAATGGATATTCACTTCCCACTGGCTGTGTAGTCATATATTGCAGTATTTTTTTTTACTTCATAAAGCACGTATCTCATTGGATAATATCATCTGCCTCTTGCATTCTGATAAAGTTGCCCCTTTAAAATCAAGTTATTTTCTTGTTACATACTCTGACCTTGCCTCACTGAGATTTTTTTAAGGAAGCAATTTTCTAAAGACATAAACTTTTTTTGCTGAGATGGGGAGGGGGTGGAGAGAGAGAGAGAGAGAGAGAGAGAGA
>NW_025362922.1:0-1078 GCF_016433145.1 Gracilinanus agilis
TGAGGTGCCCAAAATGAAGTTTCCAAAGTTCCCTGTGATGCATCAATAAATTTTCATGAAAGATAGTTTGTCAGGAGCAACTAAGTGGATAGAACACCAGTCCTAGGATCAGGAAGATATGTTCAAATCTCACCTCAGACACTTGCTAATGTGTTACCCTGGGCAAATCAATTAACCCCATTTGCCTAGCCCTTGTCCTTCTATCTTAAAGTTGCTACTAGGACAAAAAGTAAGAGTTGTTTTTTGTTTTTTATTTTCAAAAAGAAAAAAAGATACTTTGGCATAGTGAGAAAATTCCTGAGTAGGGAGTTAAGATATGCCCTAAATACATTTATAAACTCAGGCATGTCCCTTGACCTCTATGTGCCTCAGTTTCCTCATCAGTAAAATGAGGGAGTTAGATTAGGTGGCCATAAGTCACATGAATTTGTATTGGGAAGGGATCTTAGAGATTGTCCAGTCCAATACCCTCATAGTACTGTTAAGGAAACTGAGACCCTGAGGTATCTCTAAGGTCCTTTCTCTAAATTCTCTAAAAGCCCTTGGTTTTGTGTTTTTAGTAGACTTCAGTAATATGGTTTAGAAAAGCCAAGGAAACAGAGGTTCCCCATATTGTATATGTTATCCTAATATGCATGATGAGCCTGCTGGTTAAATAAAAACTCCAGTCCATAGATTCCACTTTTCCTCATATATTTTTTGTGCTGCTTCCTGCCTGTAGAATAAACTACTACTGACGCCAACCTAGGCTCCACTCCATATTTTCCATCCTCCCTTCACCTGCATCTCTATGTAGTCCAGGGTTTGGTCCCACACACTATTGGCTAGAAGCAGAGAGCAGGAATTCCAGCTGCCTGTGCCGACAAAGAACGATCCTAAAGGCTTCTGAAGTCTGCCTCTGCCAGTTGTCAATCCACCTGCATCACAAAGGAAAGGGGGCATACCTGAGCCAGGGCTGACAGGAAGGAGCAGGTAATACAGATTGGAAGCTTACTCTGAGATGCTGCTGTCCGTTGGGGAGGGGGTGTTTCTCATAGTTTCCCAATTGCAGAATCAGAGATGGGAATGAGTGAGCATG
>NW_025362923.1:0-3022 GCF_016433145.1 Gracilinanus agilis
ACTTGTTTAAAAACATTCCCAAAAATTTTGACAAATTTACCCAGGTTCTTCACCTCCATTGCTTACAATTAGTTGGAATTTGCTGTATTCCCATTGTGAAGGTCCATCTGAAGGGCAGCTCTTTAGCAACCTGTCTATGTATTTTACCTCAGGTAAGTCAGAGAGACCAGGAGCCACCATAGTGCTTCTTGCCATGAGGAGCTTTGGTTAAATCTCTTTTTCCTAGGCAGCCTCATTTACCATGCTCGGTGGCTTCCTTCCTACTGAAAACCTAACCACTCTTCACATTTGGGGGAACACTGATAAGGAGGGATAACTTAGACAACTTAGACAATGTTGGGTGTCTCTCCCAGTTGGACTTTCCAAATGGCATTTTGATGTGGCCATATGACTTTTTCAGTCCCTTGACTTATTTAGAAGATGGTGTATAGGTTTTGTTTCAAAGTCACATGACATCGAGTTCACAGAGTTTGTAAGTCTAGGACAGGAGATTTCCCTTTTCTCTTCTTTATGCTATTTTGTGTACTTTTCCCATTAGGGATTCTATTTCAGTATAAAATTAAAGTAAGAAAATTTGGGATTCTAAAAAAAGTCTCATTTCTCTATTTTAAATCTCATTTTTCTATAGTCCCCAAATGCCAGACATCCAAGACTTAAAATTTATTAACATCTTTTTGGAACTTAAATAAGAATAGGAATTCCAAAAGTGATCATTATTACTGCAAAAAAGGAGAAAAATGTGTACCTAATTGAAGACACCGGGTTGGTTTTTTTCCCCCCTCTCCATCCACCTAAGGCATTAGTCTCCACAATAAAGGAAGTACAAATAAATGACATCACAATTCAGGAATACTTCATTCTGAGAGAATTTCTGTGGTAGCTTCCAGCCTTAGGTCTATTCATATTGTAACCAAACTTTGGAGCTTAGAAATGAGTATTTATTACATCCCCTCTAGCCATTAATAAACTGATGCTAGAGAAAATATGATTTGGCCTGGAAACTGTATACATCTGGGACCTGCGGACAAGCAAAGGGGCCAAATGTTGGGATTGGTGCAATTTTCATAACCATTTTTCCAACTAGCTATGCTTCACATGTCATATGCTACATACTATGTAGATCACTTTGGTCAGATGATCATTTTTTACCTTGGAGTATAACCTTTGATTACTATAATTTGAGTAGATACTAGTTCATTCTTTTTTTTCCTTTCAAGTTTCTTCCTTTTTCTCATTCCTCAATCTCTCCTTTCTTTCATTTCTGGGTTCTCTCCTTCCCTCCCTCTCTCTTATTCCCTCCATCCTTCCCTTCCTCATTCCTTTCTTATCTCCCTCCCACATTCCTTCTTCCTTTCTTATTTCCCTTCTTTCTCTTACCATCTCTCCCTCCCTTCATCCATCCATCCCTCCATCCTTTCCTCCCTTCTTTCCTTCCTTTCTTCTCTCTCCTCACTGCCTGCCTTCCTTCCTCTTCCTTCCTTTCCTTTCTTTCTCCCTCCCCGATTCCTCTCTCACTCTCCTCCCTGCAGTGCTTCATTATAGCAATGACCCTAGAAATATAAAGACAATCTCTTCTTTGGTAGTCCCACCCCTGTTTCATTGCCTAGCAAATGCTTCATGAAATCCAATGTCCTACAATTCTTGCCATGAGTCCCATTTTCATTTAACATGCCAGACATTGTAAAAGTAATTTATAAGAAAACAAAAAAAATGCCTTTAATGCATGCTTGCTAAGAGATTTGGTAAGTTTGAAGATTTATTATCCTCAAAGGGAAAGTGTTTAAGAGGTCTCTTCTAAAATATAGTTTCTGTGGAAATCTTATATTTGCTTTGGAGTTGTTCATATATTAATCTTTCACATCAAGCTGTACTAAGCAATAAAGTCTAAAATCCACAGTTCTATCTCTGACTTGATGGAAAACAGGAAAAGGTGGGATGGAATTGACTGGTATTTTGTAACTGTAGGATTAGATTTTAGATTTAGAGCTGAAAAGGACCTTGAAGGTCAACTATTTTTTTTGTTTTCTTTTTACAAAGGAGGAAACTGAGGAAGAAGCCATAACTTACCCAAATTCAACTAGGTAATTCGTGGCAAAGCTAAGATTCAAATCTCATTCCTTTGACTCCAGAGCCAGCATTCTCTTCCATCTTACTATGTGAACCTCCTCACATTGGAATCAGGAATAATATTAGCAATTAGATACCCAGAGAGAGAACTTAGTTTGGGTTAGATAAGTTAGAGTGTCATTTTGACATCAGTAGATGGCGAAGTGATCAAAGCAGGTTTGAATTCTACTTCTCCTACTTCTCCTTCTCCTCCTCCCCTAGTTCAGGTGCTTAATTAGCTATGTGACTCTGAACACTTAATCTTTCTCTGCCTCAGTTTCCTCATCTATAAAATGGGGATGTTTATAACACCTATCTCCTAGGGACTTATGATGATCACTGCATTTTGCAAACCTTAAAGGATCATATAAATGCTAGCTACTACTATATTATTCTAATTTTAAATTGTAACAAAGATACCTTACAAAATTCTTTACATTATATTTCTACACTTCTTTATTGATTTTTTAGAATTTTTTTACATCAGCTCTATGCCAGAGCCTGTATCATTATAAGTGGTGCTTAAAAAAAACACCACAAGCCTTTTGTACTTTGCTCAGTAACTTTATTTTGAGACTATGCCAGGCTTCTTAATCTGCATAAAAATCACTTGAAAATTCACTTGAGAAGTTTTATGGCTAGATGAGCCCAATGGAGATTCTCAGGCTAAAATCCCTTAGTCACTGAATATTTTGAAAGTACAAAAGAAGAAAAGTCTTACCTTTTATAAAACCAATAA
The DNA here is from genome assembly GCF_016433145.1 of Gracilinanus agilis. Taxonomy (NCBI): domain Eukaryota; kingdom Metazoa; phylum Chordata; class Mammalia; order Didelphimorphia; family Didelphidae; genus Gracilinanus; species Gracilinanus agilis. The sequence continues at coordinate 2,846 of NW_025362923.1, forward strand.
GGAGAATAATTAATAATAAATAGCTACTTCCAGAACCAGGAACTGCAGTGTTTTGAAGAAAAGGAAATATATGATGCATGCTTTGGGAGCTCCAAATATTTTTTTTAAAGAAGAAAATAAGAAAGAGGAGGACGGGGAGGAGGAGAAGGAGAAGGATGAGAAGGAGAAGAAGAAGGA
>NW_025362924.1:0-3688 GCF_016433145.1 Gracilinanus agilis
TCTCTCTCTCTCTCTCTCTCTCTCTCTCTCTCTCTCTCTCTCTCTTTTTCTCTCCTCTCATGACCAGGGCTGGGTTAACTAGCTTTCTTACTTTAGTTATTGTTAATAAACTTTATAAAATATAATACTCAGTTATTGTATATTAATTTTAATCTTAACACATTTGATTGAGAATTCCTTCAGAGTGGGGTCTACCTTTTGTATTCCAAGTGCTTAGCATGGTGCCTTGCACATGTAGAACTTAATAAATGTTTACTGAGTGACTGATACAGTAATACAAAAGAAGGAATAATTCTATAACTGGAGGATCAATAAAGTTCTCATGTGGTGCTGTCATATGAATTGTACTTGAAAGGAAAACAAAGATTTTAAAATGCTACAAAAGAGACTGAAAAGATAGATGGAAGAATAATGGAGGAGTTCTTTAATTGCCAACATGGGAATTTTGCATTTTATCCTTGAGGCTATTGATTTGGCCAGATGGTCAGTAGAAAAAGGAAGTGTGGTGCAGTCCTATGAGGAGGTATATGAAGGAGATAAAAATTCCAAGAGAAGAACTTTTGGGGACATTGATGTTATGGCAGTTGAAGAAAGGACGTGGAGATAAAGACTAGTCAGAGAATAAAAAAAGAAAAGCTTTTCATTTTTAATTTATTTTAAATTTAAATTTAATTTATTTTTTGAAAAGGATGTAGTGAAAAAGATTCCTGGAATAGTTACTTCATGACCCAGTTGTGGAGAGCTCCTTATCCATTTATCAGCTGTTGTAGAGATTAGTATGGGTTGTTGTATTCTTAAAGAGAAGAGCTATTCAACATTACGTATAGGATATGACCCACAACAGTGCCAGCCAACGTGGATACTAGAGTGATTAAAATATTAAGAAAAATGCAAATGAAACCTAATGATACATACATTGGAGACCCCAGCCAAAAGGACGAAAAGGGTACACAACGAAGTAGAATGAGGATAAATTTTCAATAAACATCTAAGAGAATGAAACTGAAGAGAGAAACACTGTCATTCCAGCCTAGAGAATTAATAATTTTACACTTGATGGGCCATGTAAGCACTCTGAGACGCGCCTGGGCTTGGGGAGGAAGCATAATGAATAGCACTTTGATTCCAGGTAATAATCTAAGTGGAAAGAAAGCCATACATGAGAGTCTTTATGCAAAACTTAATCATGAATAGTCTGAGGAAGAAAGACAGCTAAGGTGCAGAGCATGAAAGGATAAAATGAAAGGCTCTACCCTGCTACCCTCTGAAGCATTTCCAGAGAGAACAGCTTTGGATCCATATTTCTGTCTGGCTTTGGGAAATATTTATGTAACTCGTGCCCTGGAAGCCCCAAGCTCTGGACTCTCATGGACCAGCTCCAATCTTAGGGGCTGCCCCAAAAGATTAATATCTCTGTTTGGCTCTTTGTGCACTCACCCAGAGGTTATGCTGGAAAAATAGAGGGAGATAATTGAAGAATAGTTGATGTCAAGGTTTTAACAAATATGGCTAACACAGTCCCAGGTTCCCATAGAACCACTCAAGATAACAAATGCACATTGGGCACCGAATAGCCTTTATTTCTCCCCACAGAAAACACATAAAACAATGCAAGGAGCAAAGGACTGACTCATGGGCACCCATGAACAGCTAGATAAAACAAATGAAACATTCATGGACATGAGTAATCAACACACTACTCCTTCTCTCGTGGGTTCTATTTTTCTTCCAGGGTCCTAGGATCCTTCAAACTTGGTCTAAATTCAGTTTGGACTCTTCCCAGAAGAGAACTGAAGTTGGGGTTTCCAGGGAGGCATCACCCTGATATTCTGATGAATCTCTGGTTCTCCCATGGGATCTCACAGAGTTCTTTCCAAGTTTGTGGGGCCACATTGTGGTATGGACTTCCTTTGGAAGGCTAGCATATAATAGCTCTGTTAGGCAAATTCCCTTCAAACTCAACCTGTACTGTCCAAATTACTGACAAATAAGGGTTAGGGATATTAAGGAGATATATATGTGTGTGTGTGTGTGTGAAAGTGAGTTCCAGAATCTTTGCTCTCCCATGTTGTGGGGTTATTTTACTTCTCCTCCAAATTCCCCAATCAAATATGCTACACATTTGAATTTTTTTCTTGATTTCTATAAAGTCAAGAAAATTTTCTGTCATGTCGCTATAGAGATGCCATCTTGCCTTAATACTTATATCAGAAATACTTTAATTAAACACTCATTCCAATGGTATTATTCTATAAAAGTTAAATAACCCTCCCTTTAAAGTCTTTCATAAGTTTACAATTTATACAGAAGAGAAATCAATCAGTTGCCAAGTCCTATCAGTGTTCCTGGTTATAATATCTATCCTATCTGTCCACATTTTTCCACCCACACAGGGTTTCCTTAGTCTTATTCTCATCAATGCTCATCTGGACCATTACAGTAATCTCTTTATTTCAGCCTTCTCACCTCTCCAATTGATCTTCCACACAAGTTACTAAATTGAAATTCCTAAAACACAGATCTGAATCAACTCAAGAATCTTCATTATCACTTAATTTCCTCTGGTATTAAATATAAAGTCCTAATGCTATAATTTTAAACCCTACCTTGCTTGGTCACTGCTTAGGTTTCTTTTTGTTTTTCCTCTGGACATAGAGTACCCTGTTCTAGCCAAAGTGACCTCCTCTTTGTTCTTTTCATTTTTCATTCTCCCATCCAACTCTGTCCCTTCATTAAGTTGATTGTCTCCTATGGGACATATCCTTCCTTCTTATCTCCACATCTAGCAAACTCCATCTTCTATTGCTTCTAAGACTGACCTGACTATTACTACCTCCTTATGGCTAACAGTTATTTTCTTATTCTTCCTCCTGTTGCTTTGGATAGATTTATCCTTCCTTGTCCAAATATAAGCTCTATTTTATTGTTGATCAATCATTTTTCAGTTATATGCCATTTTTCATGACCCCTTCTGTGGTTTTCTTGGCAGAGATACTAAAGTGGTTCGCCATTTCCTTCTCTGGCTCATTTTACAGATTAAGAGGCAAATAAGATTAAGTGACTTTCCCAAAGTCACGCAGCGAGTGTCTGGGGCCAGATTTGAACTTACAAAATTGAATCTCTTTATCCGCTGAGTCACCAGCTGCCCCCAAGTACTCTCCAAGTTCTTTGCCCCCATATGTTCTATTGTCCCCAAGTAAAATGTAAACTCATGGAGGGCAGAGGCTGCTTTATTTTGTCTTCATCCTTCTATCACCTGTCATGCTGACTCTCATGCTGGAAGCATTCCATCACGTTTGTTGACCTGAATCACTTACACTCGAGGTGGACTTTTTGAGTTTCATTTATCTATGATATGAATGCATTAGATAATAGTCTCTTTAGGGGAAGCTCAGGGACTCAGTGGATAGAGAGCCAGGTCTAGAGACAGAAGGACCTGTATTCCAATCTGGACTCAAGACACTTCCTAGATGTGTGACCCTGGGCAAGTCATTTAATCCCCATTGCCTAGTCCTGATTTCTCTTCAGCCTTGGAACCAATACATAGTCTTGATCCTAAGACCAAAGGTAAGGGTTTATAAACAATTTTTTTATGCGGTAGAATTTGTGTTTCACAAAAGATCCAAAAGCACTCTGATGTGACATAGTATGACTGTGTATAAATATACTGTGTATATAAATACATATA
>NW_025362925.1:0-1822 GCF_016433145.1 Gracilinanus agilis
CTGGATGGAAATCCAGAAAAGGCCAAAAAGTCAGACAGATAGAAGAATAAAGAGATACCAGTGTCACAAAAATCTAGACAGAAGAGAGTATCCAGGAGAAGAGATAAGTAGAACCAGAACCCACAAAGAAGTCAAGAAAGAATAGGAATGAGAAAAGGCCAGCAGATTTAGCAATTAAGAGGCTGCTAGTAACTTTGAAGAGAGCAGGTTCAGCCATATACTATGGTCAGAAGCCATAGTTTGGAGGATTTAGAAAGGGGGAAGATCTTAATCTCATTTGTATCATAGACTCCTTTGGCAGTCTCCTAGAGCCTTTTCAGAATTATGTTATGAAATACTTAAAATAATAAGGATTCCAGTGTGACATGTGGATTGATTGAAATGACCCCAGGAAACAAAGGTTGGAGCTTTTAAACATTTTGATTTATTAAACAATGCATGCCAATTGCATAACATATCCAGATCAATCCTCCTCAGCTTGGTATTCGACCCTGAATACAGAGAGAAACAGATTTGGTGCATTAAAAGAAAACATTTAATAGGATACAAGAATACATATTCTGATTTCTAATTGGAGGAAAGATTAGAGATTTTCCAAGTTGGGAAGGGAAGAGCAAAATCAGAAAAAGAATTGTCCCATTCCCCACCAAGTGTTTATATTCAAATCAAAGGAACAAAGAAACAATAACTAATTGACCATATGGGGCCGGTTTTCAGATAAGACATATGGGTTGCTTGAAATGTATAATTGTGAGAAAACTCATTGCATCAGTCTTTGGCTTTGACCGGGTTTCTGGTCAGCATAACTTGGGTCCTTATGTAAGAGTTTCTAAGCAACACATAGAGGTAGTTCAGCTTCCTAGCCAAATAGGGCTTGGTTCAAAAATGCAATAATGTTTTCTCACAATTCCCATAATTGAATAAAGTTTTCTCCCAAGACAGAAATTGGACTAGATCCAAAATTGAATAGAAAAGGACCTGAGCTAGATCCAGAATACAGTCACAAGATGGTCAGTGTGCTTCCCCTAATTCCCACACTAAAGGAAACAAATTATATTGAAGTAAGAATTATAAACATAAATATAAAAATATTTTTAAAAATCAAGTTCATAGATTCTAGGCCAATAGTTCCTGGTTTAGAAGCAAAGAGAGGAGCATAAGTGAGTTAAGTTCTTAGGAAAGACTGGCTCTGCCTACATGGCAGGAACCCTAATAGATACTACTACTTCGGCCTCACTAGTTGTCCTAATTATCTTCCTCTTTGGGACTGTGCTCATGATGTGGCTTTCACATCTCTTTCTAGCTCTGAATGAACTTAAATTTCTGCTCTCTTATTTTCTCCTACCAAAGTCCGAAATCCTTTTGGTCTATCTCTTATTATCTTGGGGTCTTCACCTGGCGCCAAACTTTTGTTGAAGGTGGTTTCTTGTAGAAATTCCATGAATGAGCAGCCCTCTATGTCCAGGTGTAATCAATAAATGTAATCTATATGGGTCTTGTTGGCCTTGTTAAATATTTTTATTGCTTGTTATTTCCCAACATGCATACCTCACTATGTACATTCTTACCTTACAACTTTTCCTTTCTCTATATTCTCTTTCCACCTTCTCTTTATTCCCTCTTACCTATCAAATCCTATCTATCCTTCAAGGCATAGCTCAGGTCTCATCTTCTTCGTGAGACCTTCCTTGACTTCTTCAACCCACAGTGATTTCTCACTCACTTATTTGAAATTTATTGCATATTTCATTTTAGCATCTGTCAACTTTTTAATGTACTTGTCTCTCAAACTAAAAATTAGTTGTGGACAGAAACTATACCA
>NW_025362926.1:0-1173 GCF_016433145.1 Gracilinanus agilis
CAATAGGAAAGATTTTGAGCAGAGGAGTGATGTGGTCAAACCTCTGTCTTATGGATATTAATTTGGCAGCTGTATAAAAGATAAACTTGACAGAGGAAGTGCCTGGAAGAATGTTTTATTTTGCTATTATCCGACAGCAGTAGTCTAAAATAGCAATAGCCCAGCCTTTAAGATTTAGAATTTGAGACAGAAAAGCCTTGGAGATCATCAATTCTAACTCCTTCTACAGATGAGTAAGCACAGGTCCCAAAGAGGTAAAGATAATGAGTTTTGTCCAAAATATGATTCATTATCTTTTCCCCAAAGCTCTCCCCTCTTCCTAACTCTCCAGTTTCAAGTAGTAAATATACCACCATTTGCCATTCCTCTAATCACTCAGGTTTAAAAATTCAGAGTCATCACTCATTCACCCTTTACTCTAGTCGCTTTCCAAGTCTGGCTGATAGTATCTCTCCCACATCTCTCAAATCTGTCCCCTTCTCTCCACTTACATAACTCCTAGCCTAGTTTAGAATCTTGACTTGAACTAATTGGTCACCCCATCTCCAGTTTCTCCCCTCTCTAATCCACCTTCCTCACAGTTGACAAATTGGCGTGTCTAAATGAGCATGGACCTGATTGTGTCACTCCCCTGCTCAAGAAGCTCTACCAATTCTCACTTGTGTCTTGGGACAAAACACAAACTCCCTTGTTTGACCCTAAAAGCCTGTCACAGTCTGGCTTTAGCGTAGGCTTAATTGCACATTTATGCTCCTTTATACATTATGTTCCTAGCCACACTGAACCTACTTCTCATTTCCTCACTCTATCTCTTATCTCACCTCTGCCTCATAGTATCCCTAATTCTGTCTAAATTCCAGTTTGGGTGGCAATTCTTACAGGAAAGCTACTAGTCTTCCCTCCCCTCTAAACTACTATACAGATTTAACAGCTACTTATCTAAGCACAAATTGTTTCCTCTCAACAGAATGTAAACTTCTTAAAGGTAGAAACGATTTCCACTCTGTCCTTTTATCCCTAGCACAGTATTGGGCAAAGGTTTAATAAATGTTATTTTATAATTTATTTATTATTTGTATTTATTTATAATGTTATGTTTATAATTTTAAGTAATTTTATGTATTTACTATAATTTTATTTTTAGTTTATTTACTATATTATATGGTATATAGT
>NW_025362927.1:0-1759 GCF_016433145.1 Gracilinanus agilis
TTATTTATATAGAGATATTTTATATATTATATATAATTATATATAAAACTTGCATATATTATATAATATGTAATGACATAAAATCCACACATATCTATATGTTATAGAAGATGTAATTATAATAAAATCTGCATATATTTATATATTTTTAATATATTATATTACATATAAAACTCTATATATTGATATATGTTCTTGTGTTATTTGTATATAGGCATTTTAACTATATAATATATTACATATTACATAATGTATACTATGTGATATATAATCTACGTACATTGACATTTCTTATATTATTTTTATATAGAGATATTTCATATTTATATATACATTATGTAAAACCTGTATATATTGATATATGTTCGTTATTCGCTCTAATAGAAAGTAAGCCTCTAAAGAGTAGGAAGAGTTGGATTCTTTTTCTTTGTATTCTCAGCCCCAAGCCCAATGCCTGGCACATAGTAGGCATTAATGAATAATTAATGCATAATAATTAATAACAAGTTGCCTATTAAGTGGTTGATCCCAAGTTCAGACCTCTCTCCATGACTTTCAAGGCCTATTTGGCTGGTTTTAATTTAATCTAAAAGCATATGAGAATTGATTTCTCTCTGAAAAGATGTGCTTTCTCAGGGCACAGTTTGTTTTTCATTGGGAGGGTTGGGAGGGATGAAAAATGTATATTCTGGTCCTCATGAGCATCAGCTGCAGAAACACTTACTTCTCCAATTATGTCTGGTTTCTAACACACACAGTTTTCCAGGGCACATAGTAGATGTTCAATAAATAGATTGATTTAAGCTCCTTCCTATGCATGGCACTCTCCAGAGCAACTTAAACAGCCACCATCTGTGCCCACGAGGGCCCGATCACCCACAAGACACAGCAAGTGTGTGGACAGATATATTCAGGCCATTTGTTAAACAAAACATGTTCGAGCAGAGGGGTCAAATGCATTCGGGGAGGGTGGGTGTTGAGGGAGAAGCTCTGGAAGTTGCAGGTCAAGGGGAAATCACATTTTCTGTAGTTGTGAAAAAATCTGGTAAAGCCATTCCCTTACGTAGAGAATGGAGGAAAGAAAAAAAAAAAAAAAAAAAGAACGAAAGAAATCCATTCAGACCTCTATATTGCTTTCTCGCCTTTTCAGGTATTTCCATTAAAGACAAAACCTCTGGCAATTAAAGCACTGCTATTTGACAGTAAGAGTAGCAGATTCTCAATTCCCTCTTTCACCTCCACCCCCTTGGTCACCACTCAACTTTTCCAGCCCACCGCCAAAGGGACAGGAAATTTGTAGGCTTTCAAAGAGGCAAAACTTGACACCCTGCTTGGCTTTTAGGGCACCAGAAGAGAGCTGCCCCCAGGATTGTTAGAAGACCAGACTGGGAGGAAGCCTTTTCCAGTATTTTGTGCTCTGCAGTTAACCTCCCCACGCCTGCCACAGGCCAGCAGAGGCTGCCTCTTGGCGAAAGACTAAAGAGCGAGATGTATAATTTCTTTTAAGACTTGTACAGCCTCTTTATCTAAGGGAGTTGGAAAGGGCAAATCCCTCTCCCTGTACTTGAAATCCACACAAAAGGATGGGGGTCTCCGAGATAGCATAAGGACATGCATATCAAGTGTTCTCCCTGTGATAAAACAGGCGGACAGCACACTCATCCAGCCAAAGAAAGAACTCCATAAAAATGTAACTCCCTCCCTGTAAATCAGACAGGTGAAAGCAGGGTCCTTTGAGTTGTACACTTGTGAGCAAGGC
>NW_025362928.1:0-2637 GCF_016433145.1 Gracilinanus agilis
ATTCTGCATTGAATGAATGGTGGAACTCAATGGTTTCTTAGGCCCTTTCCAAATAATAGATTCTAAACCCTTCTCATGTTCTATTTTGTATTGTTTTTGTCACTTTTATTCTCTTTTGGAGAATAAATAGCATTAATTCATCTCATCTAAAATCTTTCAGGCATCAGTCACAGTTTTCTGCACATAGTAAATGCTTAGTATATGATTATTAAACTAGAGGAGTCTAAGAAACCAAAGGCAATGTGCAGGAGACTATGACATCTTTGAGTTTCTTTCACTTGTCTTCCCATCTGGTCTAAACTCTGATACAGAATAATTGTTATTTATATAGAAATTAGTGTGTTCCCCTAAGTTTCCATTTCTCTAAGAGCAAATTTGTATAAAACCTCTCTATTCTATCTTAGCCCATATGTAAAATAAACTTTAGGGGAAAAAAGCATACACATTCAGAAATCATATCTGTCTTCCTCTATCAAAATGCCATGTAAAAATACCTGATTGATTCTGATGCAACCAAAGAATATATGCATTTGTTGTGTTTTCTCATTCATAAGACCTCAGTAAGATGACCCTTGAAAGCTTCATAGAACCACAGAATTATATATCTAGAGTTAGACAGGATCCCAGAGGTTATCTAGTCCAACTTTCCCTTTTTACAGGTGAGAAAACTGAGGCCCAAAGAGGTTACTGGGTAAGACTTACATTCCCAACATGGTAGCTGTGATGATATAGGATCCTTGTGTTTTAATATTTTTCACTGGAAGGATATTTCATCCCAGGTCCTTCCAACTCAAGTTGCCAAGAGTTCAGTGCCCTATGTGACACAGGCGTATCTATGCATTGCACCACAGGATGGATGCACACAGTCAGTGATGCTTTCTGACTTGGAGCCAAACGAATTTACCAGGACCCATTTCTCATCTGCCAGCCCCTTCTCCCTCCCAGCTCTGCTCATTCCAGCTCTTGCCTTCCCTAGTTGTTACAAGCTTATCACAGAAGTAAATCAAAATGTTCTCAAGAGGAGAAAAAAAGATAAAAGCGAAGAATGCAGCGTCCCCGAGAGAGGAATATTTCTATAGTTCTACAACTAGAGTCATTCTGTCTTTTAAAAAAATCCATTATTTCATTTTAGTGTCACGGAGGTGCTACTGATGAATAATGGTTATTCTTCCAACTTCTAGTATTTCTAAAATATTAATACTGGTTGGATACTTCTCCTGAGGGGATGCTGAATCTGAATCTTTTATATGTTGGAAAGGCAAGTACCTACACAGAAGCATATGTGATTATTGGGTCACCAAAGCTAATATCTCCCATCTATCCCCAAATGGCAAGGCCAATGGTGTCAACCCCTGGGATAGAAAGTGAGCACTTGAATTGATATAATTGCTCCTGTATGGCCTTTTCTCTCATTATTTTTCTCTTCATCACTTGCTTTACATTGTAAATGACACATGAAAAGACATTTTTTCATGTCTACTCTGGCACCATGAAACCACTGAGTGTCAGAATTAGAAAAGATCATTCAGGTTATATAATGCAACTCTCATTTCACAGATTAGGAAACTGAGACTCTAATACTCATGTTGACTAGTTTGACTTCCTATAGCTAACTAGCAGCAGGGCATGAATTTAGAAGACTACTAGTCCAGGATATTTCCTATATGAAGGACATCAATGATAAATGAAAATTTCATGGCTTACGTATCTTATAAGTAGTCATGGTCAGCAAGCATTTATTAATAACAGCAAACATACACTGCTTTACAGTTTACAAAGTGCTTCACAGAGCTCATTTGATTCTAAAAACAGGACAAAATAAAACAAAAACGAGGCAGATAAGTACAAATATTTTTTTGTTTTACAAATGAGGATACTGGGGTTGAAAGATATTAAGATGTTTTGTTTGGATTCACAAAACTAATAATTATTTGGGTCAGAATCCAAGCGCACATCTTTCTTGCTTTGCATCCTTTTCTTGGAGAATAATTATCCTCCCAAGCATAGTTCATGGCTGCTTAAAACAAACACTTGATCCATAATTAGGAGACCTGGTTTCAAAATGTATCTGTATGACAATGGAAAAGTCACTTCTCTTTTCTGGACTTCAGTTTTCTCCTTTTAAAATCATTAATTTTAGTAGACTTGGTTCTCCCATATCTACATCTATGCTGCTCTGAAATGTTCTGTGTTTTTCCATGATTTTTCCAGGTGTACCAGGTGGGAATATGATCTCTGTTAAGTATTTCTTTTTTTTTTCCTATGTATTTCTGATCTAGGGAGGGAGACCAAAGCTCTATCCATAAAGTTTCCTTGCTCTATATGCTAATCTGTGAGGATACAAACAAAAGAAGGCAATGATGAAATCCTCCTTATCTTAATAATGTTAGCTGTGAATTAACTGGGTTCAAGTATGGGTGTTAAGCCCAGCAATTTGACCCAGTGTTGTAGTTTCTTTAAAAAAATAAAAAGACTAAAACTTACCTGAAAGTATACCCACTCTATAAAACTAGAACATGTGCAGTTGCTTTTATTCACCCTGCAACAGAACATCTTACATCCCCCGATGGGTTAAAAACATCCAGATTTCTTTCCTATAACAAGAGCTGATAGCTTATGGGAAGTCAGATGCTCAAC
>NW_025362929.1:0-1006 GCF_016433145.1 Gracilinanus agilis
CCCTCCCCCCTCTCTTCCTCTCTTTCCTTCTCTCTCTTTCCCTCTCTCTGTCTCTTTTCCTCTTTCCCCCTCTTTATTGTCTCCCTCTCTCCCTCCCTCCTTTCTCTCCCTCACACTCTCTCCCTTCTCCCCTCTCTCCTCTTTCTTTTTCTTTCTCCTCTCTCTCTCCCTCCTTTCTCTCACTCACTTGCTCTCTCTCCCTTCTCCCCTCTCTCCTGTCTCTCCCTTTTCTCTCTCTCCCCTCTCTTTCTTTCCCACCCTTTCTGTCTGTCTCTGTATTTCTCTCTGTTCCTCTTTTCTTCTTTCTCTCTTTTCCTATTCTCCCCTTAACATATACGCATATATATGTGTGTATGTCCACATAAGAGCACATTTGTACACACACATACACACACACACACACATATGGATCACATTTAGCTATGGAGGTGCTTGGCACTTGCATAGCTAAATGTGACCCATGTAACTCACACCTGTATTTCTCTTTAGGGCACAACTTCAGTTTCAAGGAAAATAATGCCCCCTCCTGTGATGTTGCTGATGAACTAATTCTCAGAGGTCATACATCTTATTTCTTGTGCAGTCAGTATCTATGCTCCTGGCCTTTATATGCATCGCTAGCTATTGTCAATAGCCTGAACTAGACCCAATCTCCAATTGTAAACCAATGAAATAATCATGATAATTTTGCCTTCATGTATCACCTTTCATCCTCAGAGGATGAAAGGACTTTACAAACTCTGGTCCCCTCTTTGATCCACTCCTCATATCTGCTGTACCAATCTCCATTGTGTATTCTACACTCATTTCACAGGTGGAACTCCCATCGATGCTAATTGAAGTTCCATATGCAGCCTGTGCCAGAAGCTTCCTGGGCTGGGGAGAATATGACCAGTTCCAGGGACAGAAGAGGGGTGGGGAGTGGAGGAGGAGGAAGAGGAGAAAGAGGAGGAGGTGGAGGAGAAAAAGGAGGAGGAGGAGGAGAAGGAGAAAGAGGAGGAAGAGG
>NW_025362930.1:0-1009 GCF_016433145.1 Gracilinanus agilis
CCTGCCAGCTCCAGGATCCCAGAAGAGACGGTCCCTGCCTATCGTCTTACGGCTAAACTACAGGCACAGAAAAGGGCTGGAGTTAAAATCCTCATCGTCATCACTAACATTTATCCAGAGCTCTTATGTGCCAAGCACAGTGCTTGCTAAGTGCTCTAGAATGGCTCTGTCTGATAGAAGGAGAACTAGAAAGCCCGGGATGGAATCCCCGGCTGCTATTTGCTTCCTGGGGCTACTGAGGAAGTCCTTGGCCCTCCTCTAACATGGGAGGGAGGGATTTGGCCCCAGAGCTCTCCAAGGTCCTTGGAGCCTGAAATACTATAGCCCCGGCTGACTGGCTTTTCCTCCATTGTCTGCTCTGTTACTGGGTGATGCTCTTACCTGCTTCTCTGCTTCATTGCCCCCTCCTGGAGGCTTCTCCCTTCACACCCCAAGCTCCTGGGCAGACAGGGGGGCCCATAGGCTCATAGGCCCCTTTAGCATGAATAGTAGCTTCTCCTTCTGGTGGGGCTGGGGCTCAGGGCTGGCCAGGTCGCCCTCCCCTGCTGTCGGTCTCTCCTTTGCCATTATCTGCACATATCCACCTGGCAGGCAGCCTCCTCTGCTAGGATGACACCAGCAGGGGCCAGGCAAGGTCTCTTTCTCTATCGTGAACCCCCTTCAGATGTAGGCTTCCTCTCATCTTCTCCAATTCCCATGAGCCGTTTCTGTGTCTCGTTCCAGGCCTAGATTCAGCGTGAGAGAAAATCAAATCGGAGGCTTCTCTGCTCCACACTCTGCACTCCCCCTCATATGTCCTCCGACTAATTTGAAAGCTCGGTTTTCAGCAGGGACTCTTGTTTCCAATATCAGATGCACACACACACAGAGACATGCACACAAAAGAGCCTCTGCTGGGCAGGGCACGATTGGGGCCCTAAGGTCAGCTCCTTTCTCAGGACCGGGGAACAGAAACAGAGTCCATCTTGGTCTCTCTCTCTCTCTCTCTCTCTCTCTCTCTCTCTCTCTC
>NW_025362931.1:0-1065 GCF_016433145.1 Gracilinanus agilis
ATATAATGTAATGTAATATATAATAATATATAATATAATTTTATTATAATATATAAGATAAGATAAAGAAACTGTCTTCAAAACTAGGGGTGGGATGACCAATTAGGGAGAGGAATTGTCTCAGGCTCATCAAGATAAAACAGAGAGAAGGGCTCATTGATGTGATTGAACATCATACAGAACATGGTATAGCAATAAGGACACTGAATTTGCAGAAGAATATGGGAAGATGTAAACTTATGCAGAGTGAAGTAAACAGAACCAAGAAAAAATATACACAAGGACTATAACACTGTAAAGAGAAAGAACACTTAAATAAAACTGAATATTATATAATAATGGTCAAGTTTAGCCCATTGTAATTGCTGGGGACATGTAATTCATTGCAGAGATCATGTCAGCTGAGACAATGAGAATGGGATGTTCCACGTGATATGCAACATAGCAAAAGTTTAGTTTGGTTTAGATGAACTATTTTTCCCCTTTAATCCTTGTTACAAGGGAGGTCTCTTCAGGTAGGAGAGAGGGTAAGAATATACTTGGAATGAACATAATTTATGAAAAAATCAAAAAACCTGAAATCAAAGTCTGTTTGTTACTTAATATTCATCATCTGTTGAACAAGCTTCTGTTGATCAGTCTCTTCATGTGAAAATGCCCACTTCACAACTGTGGAGTTCAGTTCTTTAATCAAGTTCCTCTAGGTAATGTCTAAATCCCCTTATAACTCAAACTCTTGTGATGAAGTGTACTTATTGAGAGTGTGGGAGAGAAGGCTTTCTCAGCTAATGAACCAAGGGTAAGATCAGGTCCTACCCAAATCTAGAACAGAAAGATAAGTGCTATAAAGAAAGTACTCATGTAGAGACTTTTGGAAGGTGAATAGATATCTATTAAGGATAAAGAATATCCATACCCAGAGCTAAAGATTATATAATGGATTCCAGAAGAACTGATATGCAAAATCCCTTAATGATCTGCCCTCATTCTCACTTTTTATTCCCATATGACATGATTTTTATACTACAAATTAATATTTATCATTGTCTAAACATTTTCCAAACC
>NW_025362932.1:0-2517 GCF_016433145.1 Gracilinanus agilis
CTAGTGAAAAAAAACTTAGGAAAAGAGAGATTTTAATTTTAAGAAATAAAAAGAGAGATCAAAGTAAGGCAATGAAATATGAAATAATGAATGAGTTCTATTCTTTCATTTTGAATGTAATAGGGCAACATAAATGAAAATAGAGAAAAGGAAGAGCTGCTGAACTTTTTATCTGTTTTCTCTGCAAAAGAGAATGACTTTTGTAGTAGAAATAACAAAAAGTTTACAAACTAGGAGTTGATATTAATGATAAGCAAGGAGATAGGTAAGGGAGTACTTTGCTGCCATTGATAATAATTCAAGTCACCTGAACTAGATTAACTACAACCCTGACCCCCTCAAAGGACTGACAAATGGGTTTGAATAGACATTTTCAGTGGTATGTGAATATTATGGAAAATGGGAGATAAAACACAAGATTAGAAAAAGATAAGAAATGTTCCAATTTTCCAAAAAGAGATGAAAAGAGATTATACAATCTAAAAGGCCATGACTTTGAATTCTATTCTTAGGAAAACTTTTTTAAATTATGAAAATGATGGTTGGTGATTATATAGGAAAAGAAGGGATAATTGCAATGAGAAACTGTTTTTACCAATAACAGATCATCATAAAATAACTCCATTGCCTTATTTTTATAATACCACTAAACTAGTTGATAAAGAAAAAGTTGAAATGACAGTTTACCTAAATTTTAACAAATCTCTTTGAAAAGGTTATAATTAATAATGTAGATTTCATATTATTTTTGTGAAGATGGAAAATATGGATTAGTTAACAATATCATTAGATGAATTCAGAACTGGTTGAATGACTAGATTAAAAAAAATAGTTGCTAACAATTTACTACCAAAATAGCAGATGGTTTGCACTTTGTTCTATGTCATTTGACATTTTTTATCAATGATATTAATAAAGGCCTAGATGATACGTTCTTCAAGTTTTAGTTAACTATCTTGAGAGGGAAAATTTGCACAATGCATGAAAATCAGTATCCAAAAGGATCTTAAAAACTGGAGCATTGAACTGAATTTAATATGATGAAAATCAAAAGGAATAAATGTAAATTCTTGCATTTAGGTAGAAAAAAATAAAATTTCACAGACATAAGATAGGAAGACCTGAATACATCCCATTTTTTTAGAAAAGGATCTAGAGTTTTTGTTAAGTTTCAACATCAAAATGGGTCAACAATGTGTGATATCCCAAAAAGTTCCTGGTTATGTTAGGGGGAAGTTAGCTTCCAGGAATAGGGAGGCAATAATTCCATTATATTTGGTCTTTTCTTAACTTCTTCTGGAAAGCTGAGTTTAGTTGTGAGCCATACACTTTAAGAGGAGCATTGATAAGATGGAGAACATTCCCAGGGCAGCAAATAGGATGATGAAGGACTTGAGCCTGTGCTTTTTGAGAACCAGTGGAAGAAACTTCATATGTTTACCCAGGAGAAAAGATTCAGAATGCACATGATAGCTTTCTTTAAGTTTTGAAGGGCTGTCATGTGGAAGAAGGATTCTACTTGTTTGGTTTGGTCTGAGATGGTAGAACCAGAGGCAATAGATAGAAATGTCCAAGAGGAGATTTTTGACTTGAAAAAAATCTCCCTAGAAATTAGAACTGTCAAAATATTGAATGAGCTGCCTTGGAGAGATGATGACTTCACTTTTTCTTGGAAGTTCCCAAGCAGAGACTGGATCACTTGTTAGGTATGTTATAGTGGGAGTTCCTTCTTATATGGCATGTAGTAATAGGAAACCAAATTGTGGCATTTGGTTTTGAGGGAATGGACACCTATAGAATGAATAAGGGATATCTGTTTCATGAATTATAATGTGCCCTTGGGTGACATTAAACAACTGAAAACTATGGGAAGGGGAGAAAATAGTGAGTGTAGATATTTTCAGAATTTTTGAGAATTAAAAACTCAACTTAGAAAAACTACCAAAAAGAAATAGAAAATTAAAATATGTCTTGATCTACTAATTTATTCTACTAATATTTTTCTCCTTTTTATAGAGCAATTATACATTAAAAACTACCCTATGTTATATAATATGTTATATTTTAAGACATGAAACTGAATGTCCCTGTCTAGTCATTGAGTCAAGCCTGGCTAGGATTAAACTTGCTCTTTCTACCTGTTGCATTCCAATTGTCAGTACTGCCATCAAGAAGGAACTGCCCCGTTAATGTCTTTCTGATCTTCCCAACCATAAAAGATAATAACTCTTGCATTCTCTACTTCCTGCTGGCATCTGGAGCAGCCGTGATAGTTCTGAATTGCTTTATGATGATTTCTTCCCTGTGGGCTGCTTTCTCCCCCGCACCCCTCCCAACTTACCAGTTCAGTTTGGTTCTTTAGCAAGAGGAAAGGCTGAAACTGGCTTTTCTACATACTCCTTTTATGTGCCAGGCTGTAAATAAAGAGGCCACATGTTTGTCAGTTTCCATTTCTTCTGATTTTAGTTTTTCTCCTTTTTTCTGGCAGGACTAAATCTGAAAATATTTAAATTTGGG
>NW_025362933.1:0-1310 GCF_016433145.1 Gracilinanus agilis
GAGAGAGAGAGAGAGAGAGAGAGAGAGAGAGAGAGTGCAATAGCAGAAAAAATTTAAGGAAGACTTCTCCCTTCAATAGTCAGATTTCTTGCTGTTTACCCTCCATTTCACTTCCTCTTTCCCTACTTCTCAACTCTTTGCAATTTGACTTTTAACCTCATCACTCAAGTGAAACTTCTCTCTGCAAAGTCACCAGTGATCTCTTAATGGCCAAATCCTGTGTTCTGTTCACAGTCCTCATCTTTTTCCACATCTCTGTAGCATTTCACACTATTGAACAATTCTAGATATTCTTACCTCCCTGGGTGTTAATGATAACACTCTTTTGTTTCTCTTCCCACCCATATGACCAAACTTCTCAGCATCCTTTTCTTGATCATCATTCATGTTCTAACTCCAGTTGGACTTGATGATTTCTAAAGTCCCTTGCAGTGGTACCTCTCTTTGAAGATTCCAATTCAGTGAAAAGGAGTTTTAGAGTTATTTTTTTGAGGTTCATTAGCACAAATATAATCTGGAAGGAGTAGTAGTTATTCATAAAATATTGGAAAGAGAGCACTGAAAAAATTGCCATCAATTTATTTCCTTAAAAAGTCACTGCTTTATAAAAAGCAATTAAAAACTAGAATATTTACTAGACCGAGTTTCAAAAAATAGCTTGGGGAGAGCTGCCATCTTGTGGCCCAAGTGAAAAATCACAAAGTCCAAAAGAAAAAGAATTCATAGATTTTCATCAGGGTTTCTCTCGCTCTGAGAATATTCTCTTCAAAAAAGTTCCTAGGTTTTATTTTTAGCCTAACAAAATAGGTAATCTTTAAAAATTGTAACACTTAGGAAACTTCATTTTCAGAACATAACTATTGTTTTTGAGTGTTGTCTATACTGTTTTAATGAGTTTGAGGGCAGAGTGCCCTCTTGTGGTTGATATTGGACATGGAAACAAAGATAATTTCTCAGGAATTTGGAGTTCAGTTTTAGAAAGGGTTTATTTCTGTTATATTCTTATATGGACGTTTCCATCTCTTCTCTAAGATTTAAAAAATAGCTTCTCTTCCAAACTTGGTCTCACTGACCATTTTTAATATTGCTTAAATTCCTTCTTTTTATTTAATCACAAAGCCTTTGTCATACTCAGTTTTCCATGACCAGAGAAAGGATTTCTTTCTTTAAGTTTTGCTTGAACATTTCCAGATTTTCATTGGTGCAACCAATATTTTCAAGAATTCAGATCTACTTATTTTTCCCCAAAAACTTCCTCTCCTCCTAATTTCCTTATATAATATAATATATATTTATGTGTATAATAACAT
>NW_025362934.1:0-1288 GCF_016433145.1 Gracilinanus agilis
CTATATATCTATAACTATATCTATATGCTATATGCTATAATATATAGTAATATAAGATATGTAATATAATATATAAGAAATGTATTCTTTTGCAAATATTAAAATATTACACAAATAGTTTGTATTAGACAAATTATTACTGTTTATGTGATTTTATTACTTTGTAAATAGTTATTAGCTTCAAAGTCAAGGGTCCAACTTCTTTTATTTATAGGTGACGAAACTTCGGCTCAAGAGGCCAGGAAGCAAAAAAAGAAAAAAAAAGAGTCTTCTGGCTCCAAATCCAGTGTTCTCTTCATTACAACATGCAATAATCTTTAATTTATGGACAGAATTAAGAAAGGAATGACTTTTCTTTTTTGGTTTCTTTGAGATCTTAGTAAGGTCCATAAGAATGCATAAAGAGTGGGTGGAAAGAGTCCAGTACACCCTGGAGGAGCATTCTCCTTGGTTCTTCTAGGAACAATGGTAATTCTTCTCTAGCATGCCTGCCTCAAGTTCTTTGTACCTTTAGCAGGAGCCCGAGGTAGAGGTGTTTAATTTGAATCTTAGCCCAAAGATTATTATGTTTCCATTCTTTAATATCTCTAAACTTCCTTTTTCTATGCAGGGCAGATGCTTATTTCCTGGTTGGACTCAGTTTCCTGACTCTGAGATAATTGAAATTTTTCCCTACTAAGTTTTCCTCCATTTATGTCCTAGACCTTAATGTCTCAGCTGAATTTCACCTGCCTAGACCTCAGGGCTTGTGGCAGCACCAAGATCACAAAGCTAATTTAGACAAGGCATTATCACCTACAGACCTTTAACCCATTCCCACAGTGGGGTGATTGTCCCACATAGCTAGTGCTGAAAGTACTCCTAGTTGTTATTATCTCATAAGCCCTTAATGGACATTTGCAATGCACCTTCAGGGTCTGTCCTTCTGGGATATATTCTAGCTTGTCTTCATTCCCCAGACAGAAAGTATCTATGAAAGATATGCAGAAATAAGGTATATAGAAAGTATCTATGAAAGGTTAGAAAGCATAGTGGGCTTTCTCAGCAGGACATGGCCATGCAAAGAGAAAAGAATTCATTTCAGGCAGCATCCCAATCATTTGATCACCTGTAGTTCTATTTGTTGTTCAGTGGTTTCAGTAATGTCTGACTCTTTATTACCCCATTCGAAGTTTTCTGGCAAATATACTAGAATGGTTTGCCATTTCCTCTTCCAGATCATTTTACATATGGGCAAATGGAGGCAAATAAGGTCAAATGACCCATCCAAGATCATGCAGATGGTAAG
>NW_025362935.1:0-1190 GCF_016433145.1 Gracilinanus agilis
GAAGGAAGGAAGGAAGGAAGGAAGGAAGGAAGGAAGGAAGGAAGGAATAGAAAAAAGAATCACTAGATATTTAATCAAGCTAATGTAGATTGCTGTAAAAGGGAGTGGTACACTTTGTATAGCTGAATCAAGAAGTATTTATTAAGTCTACTATTTGTACAGCATCATACTAAACAATGGATTTCCAAAGAAAGGCAAAAATAGTCCCTGCCCTCAAAGAACACACAATCTAATGGGAGAGATAACATGGAGACAACTGTGTACTGATCAAATACATCCAGGAAAAATTGGAGGTAATCTCAAATCCAATCTCAAAGGGAAGGCACTAGCATTAAGGGGAACTGGGAGAGACTTCTTACAGAAGGCAGGACTTTCACTGAGACCTAAAAAGAGTCAGAAAAGTCAGGAGATAAAGAGAAGTATGAGAGACAGCAAGAAAAATAAGTACAGTTAGGAGATGGAGAGTCTTAGGCAGCAAATATTTACTCTCGTACATTATCAGAGCTAGGCTCTTTGTTTAGATGTTTTGCCCACATGTCATTGGTCTTTCAGAATCAATCATAAGATGAACATATTTACCAATTGTTACAAGAGGAGTGTGTTTAGAACTCCACTGGTTCACTCGCAAAAATGCCCTTCCCCTTTGGCCACTGATCTCTAGAAGAAGTTTAAAGAGAACCATGAGAAAAAGAAGCCATAAAAATGTAAATAAATGAATATTATTTGCTCAAGTTTAAAGGCTACTTTTCAAGTTAATTTCAGATTCAGAATACACACAATCCATCATTCAGATAATCTCAATATGTCTTTTTTTTAATAAGCAGATAAAATTGATGGACCTAGAATGAAGAAATAAATCCATATCTCTAAATAACATACACATACAGACACACACCAAGCTGGTACCTATTGAATATGTGTTAGGAGAACACAGCAGGTAGATGTTCATAAATTATATTTGGCCTGTTGCAAAGCTTAAACTTTAAGTTACTTGATGATCTTAAAGAACATATTTTCCCCCCAGCTCTCACCATTTTATAAAATGACTCTAGATATTCCAGAGATTGATGAATATAAAGAAAGTCATTTTTTGGTGTTTTCACCAGTACTAATATATATACCCTATAAGACTCTTAAACAGAGTGTGTATTTGTATATGGGAGGAGGGAGAGAGAGAGAGAGAGAGAGAG
>NW_025362936.1:0-1248 GCF_016433145.1 Gracilinanus agilis
GTGGTAAACTTACTTAGTTTCTGTATGCCTCAGTTTCCGTAAGTTCCCTTTAAGCTCTAAATCTATGATCTTATGATTCTTTGCTATCCAACACTCAGCAAATTTTTTTGTATATAGTAGATACTTAAATCTTTATTAAACTGAATAAAATATGTTCTGGATATTTCCACAAGATACTTTCATTAGTTTTAACTCTTTACATGATTGCTTTAGTTCTCTACTTCCCTTTCTGTGTGTCTTTGTATATGTGAATCTAATTGCTGAATCTCTCATAAAAAGAAAAATAATCAATTGCTTAATAAATGTAATCAAGTGTATGCCAGGCACTGCACTAATCACTGGAGATATAAAAAGAGGCAAAAGAGAATGAATAAATCTATTGTGATCTCCATGGAAAGAGGAATTACTAAAGTCCTACTGTGCTATAATTGGAAGTGAACCATACCAAGCTTACATGTTAAACTTGTTTCCTTTTTTATCTTGGATAAATTACTTGTCACTGGGCCTCAGTTTCCTCATCTGTAAAATGAGGGAGTACAATTAAATGAATTCCATCATAACTTTAAGATCCATCTATATGATTTGAGCTATAAAGTGTCACAGTTCTCTGTGGATCCCTAAACATCCAATATATTTTCCCCACTTTATATATTCACAGATATACAGCTTAAACTTTCAAGACTTCAAATGCTGCCTGTATGAAGCTGGCAGAACTGGTTTCAAGCCGACCAAAGTGAAGAGAGGAAACACATAGTGAAGGTCTGGAGTTCATTAATAAAATCAAGTTATATTCCATGTGTCCCCTTTACCAGCTACTCCCAGAAATCCTTGAGACTGGATCAGAGTAGGGTATTCCATCTCCATCTGGATGAGCTCCAGATCCTTCCAACTTCTTGAGTAGTATTTTATGTCTAATATTTCTTAAATGGTTTTCTTGAACATTTCTGCCAATAAGGGTGTATATAAATTGCTGCAGCCCGAAGTGATGCAGTGTTAACATCTCATCTGAAACCCTCATGAAAGTCTATAAAACAGGGAGGTTTATGTGTCTGCCAAATGCACCCTGGGAGTCAGTCCTCCCTGTTCCCAAGGATGAAAATCAAGCAGCTTTGGACAGTTGGAAACAATACATTCATCTTTATCTTTAACTCTCGGTTCAGTGTGTTGTTGCCTGGTTATTATCGGCATGGATTTAATATACTTTGTAGATAGAAACAATAACCTACATTAGAGCCCAAAGGAAAAAAA
>NW_025362937.1:0-1327 GCF_016433145.1 Gracilinanus agilis
CATTTATAGAATTTATAGAATAATATGTTTTAAAATATATCTTAATATATTTTTAATTTTTAGTTACATTTTAATTAATTTAAAATAAATAAAATTAAATAATTAAAATAAGATTTTAGATTTTTAGAAAAGGATACTTACTTAGTCCTAGAAAGTTCTAAGAATGACCAGAAAAACAATGTACACAAAGGCTACTGTGAGGAAGAATGAAAC
Source organism: Gracilinanus agilis (assembly GCF_016433145.1). Lineage (NCBI taxonomy): Eukaryota > Metazoa > Chordata > Mammalia > Didelphimorphia > Didelphidae > Gracilinanus > Gracilinanus agilis. The sequence continues at coordinate 214 of NW_025362937.1, forward strand.
AAAATAAAACTCAACCTTGTACATTTTGTTTTGTTCCATTCTGATGGGCAGCTGGGTGGTACAGGAGATAGAGCGGCAAACCTAGAGGCAAGAAGTTCCTTCTTCCTTCCTGGGTTGAAATCTGATCTCAGATACTCACTAGCTGTGTGACCCTAGGCAAGTCACTTAACTCTGCTGGCCTCAGTTTCCCCATCTGTAAAACAAGCTGGAGAAGGAGAAGGAGAAGGAAATGGCGAACTACTCCAATATTTTTTGCCAAGAAAACCCCAATGGGGTCACAAAGAGTCAGACCCAACTGAAAAGACTGAATAGCAGCAAATTTCTAATAGCCACGCATGGTCCGGGAGACAGCAAAGGAAATACACTTCCCCCTCTTCTTTGCGGAGCTGAGAGACCACAGGTACGGAACACTCAGATTCCATTGGTTGGCTTTGTTGAATGGTTTTGTATTCTTTAATCTCTGTGAGGAGGAAAGGCTTCCTGAGTAGAGGAGGGAGAAGGGTTTATTAGGAAATGAAAGATGATGTAAAACCAAAATCAAGCCATTAAAAACAGGGCCAACGACTCTCTTTTGGTTTTGCCTCTGTATCCTCCGTGGATAGATTCAGATGCATCATAGACACACTTAATAAATGCTGGTTGGATTAAATGGCGAGGAAAAAAGCAAAGCTAGGACTGGAGTCAAGAGGTGGGGAGATCCCATCAATCCATCCCTCCCCTGGCGCTCACTAAGCTCCTGCTGTATGCCAGGCACTAAGTGCCAAGTGTTGGCACACAGACGGGAAAAGCAAAACCATTCCTCCCCTCCAGCACACGGAGAGTCTAAGGGTCCATCACCTCATGTTCTACCAAAGGGGAAGCTGTTAGAAGAGAGCCCAGGGCTGGATGGAGAAGATAGCCCGGAAGCTGTAGAGCAAAACAGACTCTGGCAGGGATAGGGCTGAGGGAGAGAGACAGAAAAGTCCCAGATAAGATTTTGAACTTGTGAGATAAGCTGTCGCTGACTGTTAACGGAATGGTGAATTTGGCAAGTGAAGCATGTTCCAGGGGAAAGATAATGACGTGGGGTCTAAACTCATTGAGTTTGAGGGGCAAGTGGGACTTCCAGGAGATA
>NW_025362938.1:0-1025 GCF_016433145.1 Gracilinanus agilis
AGGGAGGCCCGTGGGGAAAGGGGCGCCTCCCCTGTGCGGCCCTTGTCCGGGCCTCCGTCTCAGCCCACTCGGCTAGCAGGGTTAAAGAACCAGCTGGGCTTTAGTCCAGGGGCCTTCCTGCTGCTCTAACCACTGCGCTACGGAGCCGCCCCAGAGTTCCCTCCAGTCTCGGCCAGCAGCCGAGTGACTTTGCTGAGTCACTTCACCTCAGTCTGCCTCAGTTTCCTCCCCTGAGCCCCAGGAGGCTGGAATGTTGGCCCGCCCGCCAGCCGTCTTCAGGCTCAATGGGCCGTGGCGGCGCCACTGCCGAGTCCCGGATTTTGTACCCAGGAGGGTTCAGGGAGGGGCCGCTGGGGGGGAGGCCTAGCAGGGAGCAGCTCCTCCGGCAGTCTTGGATCCCCCCCATGCCCGGACGGGCCACTGTGGTCTCGGGGTGCCGCGCCTTGCCTGGAGCCTGCCAGCTGTGCCCCCGCCCGTCTAGTCAGCGACCGCTCTGACTCGTCTTCCCCAGGGGGGCCCCCCGCCCCTGGCACCGGGTGGCATCAGCTGCCCTGGATCCGGGCCATGCCCATGGCGGCCACCAGTCACGGCCGCCCTGAGAGCGGCCTTGCCAGGAGCTTTCCGCACCAGTGGCGGCGCGGCCGGGTCACTTGGGGGCGGGAGAGGGACGCGGAAGGCCCTCCCGGAGCCTGGCTGCTTGCCAGCCTCGCCGCTATCTGGGCGGGGCCCTGGAGCGCTCCTTCCTTTGCTGGGGCTAGCGGCCCCTTTCCTTCCCGGCGTTCAAGGCCTTCCCACGTGCCCCGCCCGCCCGGCTCTAGGAGCGCCTGCGGCGCCTTTCTGGGGCTCCTCCCGAGCCCGAGGGCAGGGCGAGGGGGGCCGCGGAGGATTGGCCGGCAGGCCCCTCCCCCTCCTCGGCCGCCCCGCCCAATCGGGGCCGCCCGCGTGGCGACCAGCCAATCGCAGCCTTGGCCCGCCCCGCGGCCGGACTCCGGACTGGGGAACTTTGACCCGCAGCGGTCCTGCTC
>NW_025362939.1:0-2560 GCF_016433145.1 Gracilinanus agilis
TCTTTAGTGATATTCTTTAATAATATTTGTAGGGATATTTTGGATAGTTTTTCTTCTGATGGCATGTGATACCTAGAGCTGGAGTGAATTGCATTTTGAGTGACCAGGTGTCCTGGCATAGAAGAAGGCGTCGTTTAGGCTGGATTCCTATTTCTATGAAATACACAAGACAAGGCAGGTGTGGAAAATGTCTCTGGCTCTGAGTACCTACCAACACTCCCTTGTATGCCTGCTGCATGTTTGTGATATCCTATTGTCTCCAGGTAGTATTTTTTCAGTGGCTTAGAAATAAGCAAATTGAAGTCAACAAACCCAGATGGTGGTATTATTATTGACTCTGTTATAGACTAAAGGGAGGTGAGCCACAGCTCATTAGCAGACAGACCATTACATCTACTTTGATAGTACAACAGTCAGAATATAATCCAATGAAGTATCTCCAGACTGGCAAGGATAACAGAGGGTATCTAATCCAACTTTTTCCTGAACAACATTCCCTTCCATTACAACCCCTCCAGTGGCCACAGAATGATGGCCCTGGAGATTCCTATGACAGATGAGATTCTCCATACTCTGCTTAGTCCAAACCCCTACATGAACAGAAATCCTCTTTATAGCATCCTCAGTAACTAAGCTCAACTTGAAGACCTCAGAAAAAGGGATCCTACCACCTCCTGGGGGCAGTCCCAGGTGGCAGATCAATTCTGGATCGCCCACTGACTTCAGGAATTGTTCTGTATTGCATTAAAGAAAACAAAGGAAGCTAGAAGCTCCAATAGAGGAGTCAACTTCAGGTATTTTAATAAAGCAATTGTAATTAATTCAGATATGGATGAGCACAAGACTTTGTAAAATTCTTTTAGCAGTTTCTGCCTGCACTTTGTTTTAATACAATTAGGACTCTGGTCCTTAGGTTTTAGTAAAATTTATCAAGAGTACGTAGATAAATAGACAATGAGAGATAGATAGAAAGGGGAGAGCATAATCTAACTTTGCATGTGGCTGCTCTAGCACAGAAGTTCCTTGGCAGAATGACAGAGAAAGAGATACCAAAAATTTCCTGTTTAACCCTTTTCATAACCTCTTGGCTCCCCCTTTTGCTGTCCTTACCTCAGGGTCAAGTTCAGGCTCACATATGAAGGTAGTCAACTTATGCAGGTAAATGCCACCTGTGCAGGTAGATGTCACCTGTGCAGGTAGATGTCACCTGTGGGACCCCAGAAAGTGAGGTGGGTAAATTTCCTTCACACCACTTACAGGTTTTCATTAGTCAATCTTGCTGTTTCTATCTACATGTCCCACCACTTTAGTGAAAGAGCCTGATATGATTGATCTCTAATATGTAGTGATAATTAACTCAATTGTGATCTTTAAGGGCCAAATCATAAGAAATAAGATGAGATATGCAGTCATTTCAGAATTTGTATTAAAAAAACAACTTTAAAGATAATTTAATCCATGTCTCCCAGTTTATAAAAAATGACCCTGGGGCCCAGTGAGGTTCAGTAATTGCTATAATTGGAGGCCAGGCCTCTTTTCTTTCTTTTTTATTCTTTTCTTCAGAATTTATTTGAAAAACAGTAGGAATAATTTAGAGAAATTCATCATAATTTAACTTGGTTTCAAACTACAATTAGGAGACAAATTAGGAGTCGAAACTATTTGTATAGATACCTACATAATTAAAATTTATAAGATTTTTCCAATTTAAATGAGGTTGCCCCTAAAATTATCTCTTCTCTTCACCCATTTTGCAGATGAGGACATAAAGACCCAGGAAAATTAAATGACTGACCTAGGGTTGTGCAAAGTAGTAAGTGACAGAACTGAGATTTTTTTTCCACTCAACATAAATCCCACTTTTTTCCCATTGCTGTGTTTCCTATTGTTTTCTACTGCTAGTGTTTAAGAAAAGTTCTTACACTGAATTAGACAAAAGAGGAGCAAAAGATAGATTTGGAGAGGATTCCAATTCTAGGTTATATGTATACAACAGTGTCTCTGTACAGCCCTTGATGAAGGAAGGCAGCATTATTTTGTGCAAGTAAAATAGCTCTGAACCTTGGCATCTTAGTCATCTTAGTTAATTCATTTCACTTTGCTGGGACTCAGTTTCTTTGTCAGTAAAAATAGGGGATTGAACTAGATGAGCTCTAAATTTTTTTCCAGCTTTAGCCTTCTTCATCTGTAAAATAAGGATAATAATGTTTGCATTGCCTTCCTCCAAAGGGTTATTATTGTAAGGAAACTACTTTTCAAAATGAAAATTTTATATAAAAGGAATTTTTATGATTCTAAGTCTTAGCAGTAATATTTGCTAGGATCTAAGATCTCTTTTAGCTCCAACATTTCATATCTGATAGTCTCAAATTTCTTTCATCTCTAACATTCTTTTCTGAGTTCTGATGAAGCTCTGATGTTATGTGATATTATTATTGATTCACTGGTATAGTTCTTATAGAACATTTAGAAATTCAGATTGAAAAACCACAAAATGAGTGTGTTATATGTAAAGTGTCCCCAAAGTCTTAGTACAGTGATTATTAAGACCTAACCATCC
>NW_025362940.1:0-1771 GCF_016433145.1 Gracilinanus agilis
TGGCAGGGTCGGGTGTAGGTGGGCACGGGGGCAGCAGAACCAGAGCCACAGTCCCTCTGATGTGGGAGGAATGGGAACATTCCTAAATGGCAAAGGCTGGGCCACACCAACGTAGTCACACCTCCTCCTCTAATGTTTGCTGTTTTGTAATTGTTGTTAATTCTTTGCCAGGTGGAACCGTGCACCCAGGGCTTTAATTAAGCTCAGCCAGCTGTTGCTGGAGCCTGGGAATGTGACTCAAGGCAGACCAGGGAGTGCAGGGGCAGAGGGGGAGACAACTGGGGGGGCAGGCTAACTGGACCAGGGAAGTCCAAGGAGGGAGAGGTGGGGGCCTGCTAGGGCTGGATTGAAAACGAGAAGGACACCAAGTTCTGTCTTGGTTTGTCTAGCAGGGACTACTAGAGGGACTGGCACACAGTCTGAACAGGGTGTCCCCCCATTCCCTGAAGGGAATGAGAAGGTAGGATGGGAGTCAGGTGGAAAAAACATAGAGTTTAGAATTGCAGATTTGGGTTGGAATCATAGCTATGTGTGTCTATGTGTGATCTTGGACAAGTCATCAAGGGGGTGGATTAAATCCTCTTCTAAACTCCCTTCCAACTCTAATTCCAAAGATCCTAGGAAATGATTGATGTCTAGCATGTGGATAGAATCTGGGGCAGAGTGGATCACTTTAAAAAAATCCTTGCTTCTATCTTAGAATCAATAAGTGTCAGTTCCAAAATAGAAGAGCAGCAAAGGGTAGGCATTGGAGGTTAAGTGACCTGCCCAGGGTCACACAACTAGGAATTGTCTCAGGCTAAATTTGAACCCAGGATCTCCTGCCTCCAGGCTTGGTTCTCTATCCACTGAGCCACCCAGCTGCCCCTGATATAGTGAATAATTAATTAATAATTGCATGTTTGATGGTCAGAGGGGTGAGTAGCCAAGAGGAGAGAATGGTCGACAGAGAGGTTAGGTAAGAGAAGGATGGAGAAAAGGCCACGGATTGAGCAATTAGGAGATTAGAATGTGAATCCCTTGAGAGTAGGGACTGCATTGCTCTCCTCTTTGTATCCATAGTAGTTTGCACATAGTAGGTGTTAATTTTTTTCAGTTAGTAATCATTAGTAATCTTGAAAAGTAGAGTTAAGTGATTTATCAAAGGTTTCATGGTTAATAAATGGCAGAGCTAGGGTTTGAATCTGCATCACTAAATCCTGGCCCTGGATTTAGTATTCTATTGCCTGTACCATGCTGCTCCCTAGTAAGTGGCTGGATTTAGGAAAGAAAATCCCATGTGTCCTTGACTGAAAAGTGATAGGATATGCTGCCTTGGTACCTACTTTTCCTAGTGCATTCATTCATTCATTTGTTCATATGCTCATTCATTCTTTCATTCATTCATCCAATCCATCCATCTATCTCTCATTTGATAAGCATTTATTAAGTTCCAGACACTGCACCAGGGACCAGGGACACAGAGATAAAAGCAAAAAGAATCTCTACCTTTAAGAAACATTTTCCTACTGTGACACTGGGATGGATATGGTGTCTTCTAGGAGAAGCTGCTTCCATGAACTGAATAATGAAAATAGCTGGTGTTTTCACAGCACTTTGAGGTTCATACACAAATATTATCTCATTGGATCCTTGCAAGAACCCTAGAAGGAAGGGACTATTATCCCTGTTTTACAGATGAGAAAACTGAGGTGACAACTTGTGTGGAGTCACATAGCTAGTAAGATTCTGAGGGATGACTCACATCCAGGCTATCTTGATTTTGGGTCCT
>NW_025362941.1:0-2395 GCF_016433145.1 Gracilinanus agilis
TTTAGAATGTTCCCTTCTCATCTTTGCCTCCTGTCTTCTCTGGCTTCAAATGCCAGCTCGAATCCTTCTTTCTGCTTCCTTTCTCTAATCAAAGTTGCAGACTAGATACTTGATATCCTTCCCTTTCACCCATGTACCCACATACTACCCAACCAATTTCTGTCTTACCCATCTGTGTTCACAAAAATCCCTTCTCACTAGGTCAACCAAGAGCCTGGCATGACTTTTCCTCTGTCTACCTGGAGGGTCTAGACAGTCAAATTTCTTGGAAGTCAGCAAAGATCTGATTTTTCCCTGGAATTAAGGCAGGTGAGATGACCATGAACGGCTCTGCTGGCCAGATGGTAATCACTCAGCAAGTACAGTCCCTGGCACATAAGAGGTGCCAAATTGAATACAACAAACATTTATTAATTGCCTGTTATAATAATACTTATAACCTGTATCTATGTAAGGTTTTATTTATACATTTTATCTCATTTGACCCTCATGAATTTGTTATTAACCTTGCTTTACAAAAGAGAGAACTGAGGCACATAGAAATGAAATGACTTACCCAGGGTCACATAGCTAATAAGTATGTGAGGAAGAATTTCAACTCAGGTCTTCCTGACTCCAAGTTCAATTTTCTGTCCATCTTACCCCCTACCTCCCTTGATTATGTTTGGCATTGTAGATAGGAAATCATCCTCAGAGCCAGGAAGATCTGTGTTCAGTCTCATCTTTGACACATTCAAAGCAGTCAAGCTCTATAAGCTTCCAGAAAATTAAAATGAGAAACGTGATACTTGTACTGTTTTCTGGGGTCCACGGAGGGAAAGTGCTTTGTCAAGTAAAATGTGACCCTATTTTTGCTAGTTTGGTGATGGACTTTAAGGGTGACATATGGGCCATTGAATTCCATTAATGAATGAAAAACGATTTGCTGATCCATACATAGCTACTACATCTTTTCCTTTCTAAATAAAATATGACCTTTATCTTTCCTAAAATAAAGTCATTAAACTATTTGAACTTTGTTTCCAGCTCAGAGAAAGGGACAAAGTTTTATAACCACACCTCTGGAGAAAATGGAGCTGAAAATGAACTCGGTCTTCTGGCTCTTTGCTGTCTTGGGCTCCATTTGGAGTGCTGGTGAAGGTGAGGAAGCAACCAAAGGAATCTGATCTCTGGGAATTCAATATAAATATGACCATAGCTTAAAATGATACTTCAGAGAATAGCCATCTTAATTTGATTTTTCCTGTTACTAGTCTAGGTAGCTTTGGTTCCTAATTGGTTACCAATTATTTGACTACTCACTTTGTCTAACACTTGCAGTTCTCTTGTGATTCTGGTATCAAATCTGGCCTTTGTGACTTGGAAATGATTTAAAAAAAAAAAACCAACGAAACAACCTACAATGCCTCCCTTGAGTAGGCATTCAGGACCACACCGGCAGCTTGTCATTCACTCTGATTTTAGACGGAAGTCCTCTAGAGCTATTTCTTGGCCCTTTAAACTTTCTGGATGGGTCAAAGGATCAATCAGATAGTTAGTACCGGAAACTCCCAAAGTCAGGTCAGTTTAGAAAGGACTAAATCTTCGTTGGTTAAGCTTGGCTTGAGAGCAATTGAAAAAATACTTTTCTCTCTTTTCCTTGCAGAGGGTAAGATGAGGCAGGGACCTATGCATGTAGAATGTTGCATATGTTTCCACATACGTTGGGTGTGTTGATATATTTTGACGAACTTTTTTGTGTAAGGAATGGCTTTCTGGGTAAGGAGATGAAGAAATATATTCATAAATGAAAGTGCTATAAAAACAAAAGATATCAATAAGTTTTAAAAAATCTTCTTTAATTCTGGCCAAAAATCTTTCTTTCTCTTTACTGGATAAATATTTTTATTGGGGAAAGTATGTGTAAAAGAATGGGAAGGTTCACCTCAATATTAAATCCAAGTTCCCTTTCATTGGAAAGCAAACATGATGCCTGAAGAAATCACTTCTTGGCTCTCTTAATATTTAATAGACATAACAATTTTTTTTGCTGAACGTATGATTTCAGCAGTCAAATCATCATCATAATATGAATATATAATGTCAATGAGATAGCTTCCTATTGTTTGCATAGTTCTTTATAGAAAAAAATGCACTCTCATGTGTATTACCTCACTTGGTCTTTGGAGGATATTATTACTCTCATTTTATAGAGGCAGAAACTAAGGCCAGAGGATATGTTATTTCACCTAGGTCAAAAAGCAAGTTCATGGCACAGCAGGGATTAGGACCTCAGCTCTAGACCATTGCTCTTATCTGTAGAACAACTTGCCATTTGTTCTTTCTCTCTCTCTCTTTCTTTGTTTCTCTTTCTCTCTCTGTTTCTTTGTTTCTTTCTCTTTCTCTCTTTTTGTTT
>NW_025362942.1:0-1105 GCF_016433145.1 Gracilinanus agilis
GCGGGTAGTATGGCATAGTGGGAATTACTTCAGACTTGGGAGTCAGTAGACTCCTGGGTTTGAATCCTCCCTCTGTTATTTATTAGCTGTGCTACCAAAGACAAATCATTTCACCTGTATTTCCTCATCTGTAAAATAAGCTAATGACACCAACAGTGCTTGCCTCACAGGCTTGCTGGGAAGATCAGATAAGGCAATATGTGTATTTGAGAAGCTAATTATGTGTCAGCTATTTTACTATTATTATTATAATATTATCAATGGAATATTAAATAAAATGGAATCTTTTATTGATAATAAAAATTATTGATAATAAAATGATGATAATCATTATTATTGTGGTAATGATAATAATGATGGCAATCACAGATCTCTCCCACTTTAAATTTCTCATTGTATCTTTCTTGGACCTTTCTATTGCCCTTATCTCATGTTTCCTTGTAGTCTAATTATTTCTGCCCTTGTCCTATGACCATTTAGCCCAATCCCATTAGTTTTTAAGCTCTCTGGCAACAGGGCTTGTGTCTTATCTTTATATTCCCAGGGCACTGCACATAGTAGGGACTTAACAAATATTTGTTGAATGGAACAGACCTTGTCAGTTGATGACAAAGTAGGACAGAGGTTGGCTATCCTGCCTGGTCCTGCCCCTTTTTGGAATATTCATCAGCTCTAGAAACTTTGAATGCCTGTGAGAGGGAGGGGGGAGTGGGGAGGACAGCAGGGGGTGGATGGTGATGGAATATCTGACTATTAGCCTCTTGCATCTATTACCTTGGTTTGGGGAAGAGAATGGGAGGGGAGGGGAGAGCAAAATTAAAATTCCTCTTTGAGAAGTTAACAACTTCCCAATTAAAGGATTTTTATTTGCGAAATGCCTTAGGGGCCTTTTCAATCAGGAGGCTCTTCTGAATAATAACAGGACTGTTCAGGGGCAGGGAGAGGGAGAGAGTGCCAGGGTGCCAGCTGCAGAGGTTGGGAGGAGAAAGGGGAAGTGGGGGAGGGAGGGAAGAAAGAAGAAGAGGAAGTGAAGCAAGGAAGGAAAGGTAAGAAAGAAAGGAAGGTGAAAGGGGGAGAAGAGAGAAAGGAAAGAAAGGAGAAGGGG
>NW_025362943.1:0-1075 GCF_016433145.1 Gracilinanus agilis
ATATATATATATATATATATATATATATATAGACAGAGGGCATAGATATGAGTTGAATATGATAGGATGATAAGTAGAAAATTAAGGAGTGAGAAAGAAGGATGCATTATGAGAAGTGGGAAGGGAGATGTATAATGGGGTCAATTATCTCACATAAAAGAGACACAAAAGAGCTTAAACATTAGAAGTTAGGATGGCGGGGGGCTGGCAGTTAATGCTTGATTGTTACTTTCCTTAGAATTGGCTCAAAGATGGAATATCTCAGATACAGTGGGGTATAGAAATATATGTTATCCTATAGAGAAGTACAGAGGGAAGAAGATAAGAGGAAGGTGGCTGACAGAAGGGAGGGTGGATCAGGAAAGTGGTGATCAGAAGCAAAATACTTTGAGGAGGGAAAGGATGAACAGAGAGAGAAAGATAAATGAGGAAAATAGAATGTAGTGAAATACACAATAATCATCACTGTGAAAAAATGTTTCTCTGATAAAGACTTCTATTTTCAAATATGCAGAGACGTGTCAAAATTATAAGAATAGAAGCAATTAATAAATGGTCATTAATAAATGGTCAAGGATATGAAAAGCCAGTTTTCATAAGAAGAAATCAAAATTGTCTTCAATCATATTATTAAAAATTTCTAACTCTACTGCTGTTTCTCCAAATAAACCCTTCCACTAAGGCTAAAAACCTGGGCCTTCTGCATATAAACATGGACTATAGTTGTTTTGTTTTGTTTTTCCACCAGGTGTAGTACAAGAAATAATGTGGGACAGAATAAAGAAAAATAAATCTGAACCCAAAGGAATTGAATTTGAATTATATACTTCTGGAATTTACTATTCCATGACCTTGAGAAACTCCTTTAACATCCTTCATACCCAGTTTCCTCACCAGTAAATTGAGATAGTGAGACAAGATGACTTCTGAGATTCCATTTAGCTTCACTTCTATCTAGTTCTATGAAAAGCTGTCGGCTATTTTATCAAGGGACTGAGCCTTGATGTTTTGGGATTGATGACATAATCTTTATGTCTTTATGTCCTTTAACTTCTTATATTCTCTCTCTCTCTCT
>NW_025362944.1:0-3447 GCF_016433145.1 Gracilinanus agilis
GTGTGTGTGTGTATATATATATACATATATATATATACCCTTGGGATATATGTAAATATACATACTCACATATGTATATGTATGAGAAGGGTTTTTCTTTTATTTTTTTATTTTCATATGAAACCCTTGAGATAGAGAACTATAAACACATACACATGTGTATATGTGTGTATGTACATGTATGTGTATATATCTGTGTGTGTGTATCAAAGGTTTTTCTTTTCTTTTTTCCTCCAAGGAAGTATATGGGAAGAGGGAGGAAGGGACAGAAAATAAATACTTATTAATTGAAAAAAATTTTAATTAGAAAAAAAGATAAAATAGTTATACAAATTCAGACCAGGAAGGATAAAGGAGTAGAGCCAAAGGCAGAGAAAAAAAATCTGTGTTTTACATGTAAAGTCCAATTGGTTTTATGTCATAGTTTGTCTCAAACTTATCTTGTTAGAAAAGTTACATTTGACTTGTCTGGCTATCTTAATTCCTAATATAATTTGATCAAGAGAATGTTTTTGTAAATGATAGAATACTTGCCATTTTCAGAATGCTTTCTGGTTTACAGGGTTCTTTTTTTTTTTAATTATAGTAATATTTTAGGGTTGAGAAAAGTGTCCTAAGTGAAAGATGTATTGATTATCTTGATCCACAGAATTTACTGTTCCTCTCACCTTGCTAGACTGAAGCAGTATGTCTTTTGGAGTCTCAGCACTAGAGTATGGACTTCAGGGTTAAGCTTTCTTGCTTTCCTTTGGTCTTTCCTGGCTCGGCTGAACAAGTTTGAGATTGCTTTCTATTTCTCTCTATGCTTAATTAAACTAGCTAACTTTTAATCACAATTCTTTAACCGCATTGTTGAGAAAAGAGATGCTGCTCCCTTATCCTACTACAATAACATCAAATTTCCCAGAAACTCTTCCTAGCACTTTGATGAAGAAATTGTCTCATTCTAATCAACTAATGGAAGGGAACTGATGTCATGCAAAATACCAAAGAGCAGATAATCCAAAGAAATCACAAGTATTTAACTTTGGAGTTCACTTATATGGTCTGGGAGGCAGCAAATATAACTTGGAGGTAACATTTTGATCCATCTGGTTTTAAAATGGCTTTTCTGTGGATCTGGATAGGCTCTCAAATCCCATTCCCACAAAAATGACAACAACATTTAATAAAGGCCTGCTATATAATATGCTTAACCAAAAGGTAGGTGTTAGTCCTTTATATTCTCCTATTATAAGAACGTATGCTATGTGATCATTTTCTCAATATGTTCAAAATAAGTCTAGAAGTCACCTAGAAGGATGCTCTGTGGCAGAAGGAAGTCATTCAGAGATGTAAAATATGCTATGGCTGACATAAGGTAAATAACCTACATGAAAATAATAACGGTTTACCTACATTGTTATTTAATTCATTTGTCTACCAGAAGATATTCTATATTATATAAAGTCTTGGTGTTTCAACCCCAACATGGAAGCAAGACTATGGAGGTAAAGTCTATCTACATAACCACATAAAGCAAACATTTTTTAAATGCTCTGATTAGTTAGGAACAGTAAGGCATTGTCATTGGCACCTTCTATATATAATGCCCCTAAATTTAAGAGGTCACCGTGCTTTCCTACTTTGGAAAGATATTGGAAACCTCAGCTATGCCAAGGCTGAAAATAGTTTTTGTTAATCACTAAAAACATCCCACCAAAAAAAAAAAAAAAAAAGAATTAAAATGCTGGTGTTTTTCAGGTGGCTGAACTAGTAACCAGTGAGTTCTTTGAACAAGGAGACAGAGAGAGAGCTGAACTCAAACTCACCCCATCAGTAAGTTTATTTTTATTTTCATGAAACTGAATCAGAAAATGAATGTCTTTCTCAGTTATCAAATAGCTGAAAGCAAAAGGGTAAATGAATGGAGAAAACAGGCTTGAAAGTTCGAGAGTCTAAACTTAAACATAGCTGTCAATGAGCAGTTTCTCTGGAGGTTCTGAAGAAGGGAAACAAAGGCAGAAAGCTTCTCTACTAGCATTTACCAAGCTCTGGTCAGCGGGGAGTAGAGATATAGGACTGTAAGGCAAGGTGCTGCCAGCCCGTCTTATAGGGACATAATGTCATTTTAAGAAAGTCTGTGTGACACTTTGAAGCCCGAACATGAATGACCCTGGAGAAAGAGCAGTGTCTTTATACTCATTTTGTAGTGACTTTAAAAAAAAAACAAACTATTTAAACTATTTTTATTTAAACTATACATTTTTAAACTATTTTTCTCATCCATTTTGGAGTTGTTTTTTTTGTTTGTTTGTTTGTTTTGGAACTAGTAACCTTAAGAGAGAAATCAAATCCAACAACCACTGAATAGCATCTACTATGGTTGAATGTAGGGGATAAAATTAATATGGTCACTTTCTGTTCCTCCTGCCACTTTAGGGGACCAATTGTAGTCTTCAAATTTGCTTAGGACTGCCCAGGGGGCAGCCAGTTGCTACTGGAGGAGCAACCCCCTTTAGGAAGTAGTTTGTGGATTTCCCCTACTTTAGGGTTAAGTAGAGCTGTATTGGCTTTTGTTGATTAAATTTAAAAGTTGGGAAGAGGGGAGAGTTAATCCCTTCTCCACACAAAACAATGCTAGCTACTTTGGGAGGGAGGGAGGATGAGGACAGAAAAAATAAGGGAAATCAGTCTGTTTTCTAGGTACTGTTAGTCTAATGAGGTAGAGGAGTTAGACACTAATAGAGGAGGCAGAATGTGATGAGTTCATAAGAGAAGTAAAAAAAGGGGATGGGGGGGAGTGCTATGAGAGGCCTCAGGCAGTGTGACTGAGTTTGATTACAGAAATAAAGCTCTTGGACCAGAGTGTGCCTGTTTATGTCTTAAGGCAATGCGTGACCCAAGTGGCTTTAAACTGCACACACTTTCAGAAAGGATTTTTTTTTTCTCTTTTAAAAACTGCTTCCCGGGCAGCAACTGAAGGGTTTACAATGCAGCAATACCACAGGTCATTTAATTAAATGAGAGAAGGATGGGGAAATTGCCAGTGTTGGAGGGCTGGATGCCGCAGTGGAGCAGGGCTAAGGAGCCTTTGTCTGTGGGCTCAGGTAAAGGGATTTTCTGAAAGGCAAGAGCAGTCATTAATTCAGAAGTCTAAACGAGACCCTTTCTTCCCAAAGCGTGACACACAAAGAGGAAGCTGCCCCTTACAATGAGGGTGAATGGCCAAGGTGTTCCATGATAGCTTTGGTCCAGGGCAGCCTCCGAAGGCTTGCAGTTACCAACTTTCATCTTCATTTGGCCTTGGCAGACCAGAAGAATAACTCAAAAGAGCCAGGGTTTCAAGAGTGTGGGTATGGGCTCCGCTGACATTCATCAGAAAGTCTTCATGAGTGGCGGTAGATGAGTAAATTCATAATGAGAGTCCTTTATTATTATATCATATTTTATTATATTATACCATAT
>NW_025362945.1:0-2233 GCF_016433145.1 Gracilinanus agilis
CATATACATATGATGTGAGTTTCTTGAGGTTAGGGACCCGGTTTTATTCATCATTTTATTTTCTATGGTGCCTATCAAAGTGTTTCTTACTTGCTCAAATGCTCTCTTGAAATTAACTACGAGGTACATTAAATAAAAAAGGGGACACATTTTGTAATATAATATGCAAGTTTTGATGAAGAAAATTCTCTACTACATTTCATCCCATATCAAGGTTTATATAATAATCTTTCAGTGTAGGAATGAAAACAAATAAGATAGCAACATTGCTTTGGAAAAACCTTCCTTGTGGCACAAGCCAAATCAAGATCACTGGGCATTGTTTTTTTTTTTTTAATACCTTGCTTCATTTTAGGGATTTTGTCTGTGAAGAAGTTCCTTCTTACAAGACTCGAAACTATTGTACAATCTTAGTGTTTTGTGTTTTTTGGGTAGGAACCATGGCTCTCCTGGGTGTCTTCCTCTGGTTTAAAGTGGTCCCTCAATTGTAAATGATAGAATTGCTTACTGCATGGCCCACTTATGTGGAGGCATTTTGTCTAAAAACAGGAATGAAATCAAGTGTTTTGTGCCACACCAGGGACCAAACAGGCTCCAATAGATAAGTCACTGGCCCGAGGATATAAAATCTCCTGTACTTTCATTTTGCTCATATGCTTTACTATATGGACATGTATAGTTGAACTTCATTAATTTCAAATTCAAGGGACCTTAAAAATCTACAGAAATGGATTCAAATGATTATATATCTCATTTTAACTGAAACTGAGCAAGTCCTTAACTATTCTACTTCTCTTGTTAAAGAAGCTATAAATGACATTGGTTATTTGTCAATGGACAGAAGCTGAAATGGAAGTAAAAAGTAATAAAAATATAACCACTTAAAATGTTATTCTCCTCCTTTCTACTTCTTGATGAATTGAGGTCATTCAAAAGTTACCGTTACAATGTAAAATGAATAAATGAACGAATAAATTAATGAATGAATAAGCCTAATGTTTCTAGTCTGATGATTCATGGAACCAAATACATTATGAAGAAGAAATTTTATTTTTTAAATATCCATATTAAGATGTATTAAGCATCTATCTTGAATCTAGGGGAGAAATGCTGAAATGTACTACTCTACATTCTAGAGAGAAATGGGGTACTATGTGTTGGGAATATCTAAAAGACTAAGAGCCATTGTGGCTAAGTCTACAAGTTCTGCTTAACAGTTTTTCTGTTCAAGAATTTGAGAAGGCCTCACTATTGCTTTAAAAAAATAAAAATTTTAAAAAGTATCAGTTAAAATATACATTAAACATTGTGCATCAGTGTTCAAAATAATCATATTTCTTCCCTCTCATGTCAAAATTGATGGAAGATGAGAGACATTTTTGGTTTCTTGAGACCTCTTCAGTATCCTAAATCTTTGTATGAATTTCTTAGTCTTAAACTTTAATGAAAAAAAAAGTTACTAGAAGTAAATATAGAATCTAAAGAAAACATTCCACCTAGTTTTGCAATTTCAATAGCAAAAAAAACACTGTTATATACTTTCCCTTTAAGTAAAGATCAGCAATCCAAGAGTTGTTGGGAGGCATTGAGAGGGCTGAGAATCACAAATCCAATGTGTATCATAGACATAAGTCAGCTGTCTAATCACTATTCTATGTATCACCTCTAGAAATCTAGGTAGACTAATATTTATTAGAATCATTAGAGGAAAGAAATCAGTGAAGTAATTAAAAGAAGAAAAGACATATGCTTTTATTAACATAATATCAGACATTTTCAAAAGCACTTTACAAATATTATCTTATTGGAACTTAATCTGTCACCTAGGAGGCAGATTTTATTATTATTTTCATTTTATATTTGAAGAAACTGAGGTAAACAGCAGATAAATGACTTTTCCAAAGTCACAAAAGAAATAAGTGCCTCAGGCTGGATTTGAACTCAGGTCTTACTGACTTAAGCCCCACTATTCTATTTAATGTCACCTCAGGCTACAGCAATTAGTTTTTAATAGCTATTAATAATTATAGTGATTAATATTATTATATTATGATTAAATATACTAATGAATAATAATGAATAAAGTAGAACTAATGTGTATATTGTTCTAGTCTCTCCTTTGGTTTCTGGATTTCTTAGTCTTTGCAGAAGATGAACTATGCTTGGGTCTTTTTACTGGTCTGTGGTCTTGTTGGAATATTAATGCTTTGAAGGCTTCATTAAACATTGTACT
>NW_025362946.1:0-2090 GCF_016433145.1 Gracilinanus agilis
TTCTTTCTTTCTTTCTTTCTTTCTTTCTTTCTTTCTTTCTTTCTTTCTTTCTTTCTATCTTTCTTTTTCTCTCTCTTTCTGTCTGTCTTCTTTCTTTCTTTCCCTTCTGTTTTAGAATCAATACTAAAAATTGGCTCTAACGCAGAACAGTGGTAAGAGCTAGGCAATGGGTAAGTGCCTTGCCCAGAGTCACACAGCTAGGAAGTATCTGAGACCATATTTGAACTCAGGACCTTTAAACCTGGGTCTCTATCCACTCATCCATCTAGCTGCCCCAGGATTCAAACTCATGTCTTTCTGACTTCATTAAGCCACCACTATAATACCAACAACAAATATTTATATAGCACTTACTATCTGCCAGGTACCAAATTGGCATTCCTTAAAAAAACATTAAAAACATCTCATCTTCTGTCTTAGAATCAATACAATATGTGATTGAGTTTTTTTTAAACCTTTGCTTCCATCTTAGAATCAATACTGCGTATTGGTTCTAAGGCAGAAGAGTAGTAAGGAATAGGCATTGGGAGTTAAGTGATTTACCCAGGATCACACAGAAGTGTCTGAGGTCAGATTTGAACCCCAAACCTCCTGTATCCAGGCCTGAATCTTTATCCACAATACCACTTAGTTGTCTCCAAAATTGGTATTCTTAAAGCAACTTGCTGATTGTGTTACTACCCCCTTGCTTAAATAGCTCCCCTATTAACTCTAGTATTACTATAACTTCTGTTTGACACTACAACCCCTTCACAGTCTGGTTCCAAACTATATTTCCAAGCAGACTGTGTATTATTCCCCCTAGCACTCTCAGAATTCCGTGCCAAACTAGTCTGCTTTTTGTTCCCCATATGTAGCATTCCATCAAGCTGTCCCCTCATTACTGGGATGCATCTCCTCATCGCCACTTCTTTGAACACCTTTAAAGATTAGGGCTACAGGGAAGCCTGGTGGCACAGTAGATAGAGAGGCAAGCCTGGATTCGGGGAGAGACTGGGGTTCGAATCTGACCTCATACTTTCTAGCTGGGCAATTCACCTAACCCAATTGTCTAGCCCTTATCTCTCTTCTACCCTGGGACCTATACTCACTATCATTTCTAAGGCAGAAGGTGATGGTTAAAAGAAAAAACATCTTTCCCCAGGCTTTTTAATCTTATTGCCTTCTCTTTGAGATTATCTTCAATTTATCCTGTCTATAACTTGATTGTAAATAATTCTTTGAGCAGTGTCTCTTCCAATAAACCAGGAACTCTTTGAGAGCAAGGATTATTTTTTCCTCCTTCTTTGCATACCTCATATGGCACAGCGGCTGATAGGCATTTAATTAAATATTTTTGGGGGGTTATCTTGACCATCTTCAAAACATCAGCCCTGACCCAGAACTGGGCTTCACCTTAGCTATGATCGGAGTCATGGGATATACTATTATCCTTTGATTATTCACTCTAGCAGGGGAAAAAGGGGGCACCGATAATCCCAAATCACAGAGAATATAAAAGTCATTTATGTTTGCCTTTGGAATAGCATCATGTGATTTCTTTCTCTTCTTGTTTTGTTTTGGTTTTTTTTTCCTTTTGACAGCTTTAACTGCTTAATTATCCATAGCTATGCCTGTTTTGGGCCTGATTTTCTATAGAGCATGGCTGGCCAGGTCAGGGCAGAGGCAGGGTGGGACTGGAGGGGGGAAGGTTTAGAAGTAGGGCACTGAGGATTCCCTACTGTGTCTGAACACTTGCTGCAGATAATCTCCAAAGTAGATAATTGGGAGTTGGTCACAAAACAAGGAAATGCCGAGGCCTGGATCTTGGATGCTGATGCTAGAGGACAACATCTGGAAGGAATGAAGTAATCTGAGGTTGGGGGCAGCTAGTGGGTCAGTGGATGGAGAGTCAGACCTAAGAGATGGGAGGTCCTGGGTTCCAAGGTGTCCTCAAACACTTCCTAGCAGTGTGACCCTAGGCAAGTCCTAGCCTTTATCGCCCTTCTGCCTTGGAACTGATAAGTGTTTTTCTTTTTTAGAAAAAAAAGTAGCTAACATGTTGGAAGGTGAATGGGAAGGGAACTTCCCACCGAGAGAAAGAGAGAGAG
>NW_025362947.1:0-1890 GCF_016433145.1 Gracilinanus agilis
AAGAATTTGTTCATCTCAACTATAATGAAGTTAATAAGTTTGGAAAAGGGTAAATTATCTTTAAACTATTTTCCTGTTTTAACAGATAGCAAAACTAAATGATGATAAATATATATCTTTGAGTGAGCCTAGTTTGCCCACTTTTGTCCTCAACCCTATCCTTTTACTTATCTTGTACAAGAATCTCCCATTTATCTCCAAATAATATTCTACATTGAACTCTTGACATTTAAATTTCCATTATTTCAAGTACAACTGATACAACCTCAAGTGCAAATTGTACAAGCCTCAATCCTAGTATCTTCCCTGCAGAATGTCGTGTTATATTATATCTAGACTTCCTACTTCTAGGTCATAAGATATGAGCCAGGAACAGCTAATAGGTCAAACATGAAGTAGTATAGCTGGGGCAATTCAAAATAGCCATGAGATTTCCTAATTATAGACTGCAAAGCTTCTAATACCCATCTAATAAAAATGACAATTTGGCATAAGCATGTGCTTAACCACTCATCCCAAAACACAAATAACAACGTGCATTATTATGCTTAATTCCATCCAGGACAACTACAGGCCTCCATCCAATATGGGAATAGCTATCCCACTCACAGACAACTTTTATAATGCTGATCCCAGCAAGCCAAAGCCAAGAAATTTATTTCCCCAGTCAAGAGTAAGTAATTTTCTATGGTTATCCTATATATTTTTAAAAAATCTAAGCCACATTTGCTAACATGTACAAATTCTTGAGAGGTACCACTAAATATTATTAATACAGACTTTTACAAATAATATTGTACCTTTTAGATTTTTTCACTGCTATTTAATTTCAAAAAGGTGGATTGAGTCACAAATAAAAACTGAAGTGTATAGACTGATGCCCTTTTGTCATATAACAAATTTGGCTCCTCCTAGTCTCCTGTTTTGTTTAGAAAGGCAAGAATAAATCTCTTTAAAGACTATGATAACATTTAAAATCTTTCTTTTTCTTATAACTACCCTGTATATCCTACATTTAATTAGATCTTCACTAGGAGCAAGCTGTTATATTATGTGCTCTTTCATGGTCCCATTCAAGTTTTTCTTCCACATTTTATAATCTATAGTGTCAGTAATTTTTTTTCTTTTTCTGTCCTCATTTTTTCCCATTTTTCTTTCTTTCTTTCTCCTTTAATTCATTTTGGTCCAATAAAAATCTAGTGAGGCATGATGAGATACAGAACTAGGAGTTATCTTACATTTTTTCAGAGCTAACACTTCCAAGAAAAGATGAAAGATAGAAACACAATTATGGAGAACTTCAATTACTTATGCTTATATGATAGGTATACCTGCTGCAAAGAAAGGAAAGTAGACATAAATAGAGCCATAGGACTATGGGTCATCCCATCCACTGTGTAATCATTAAGAACAGTCAGAACAGTCACAGGTAGAAATGGAAATACAACATGGCATTTGCAGTAGAAAGAAAATTAAATTGTATTCAAAGGACACTATGTTCAAATTTTGCCTCTACTACTTGTGGCTTATTTAACTTTAGTCTATTAAATTTCTTAGGCTCTATTTTCCTTGTCTGTTAAATGAGGGGACTGGGGTGGTGGCTTTCATATTTTAAAGACATACATTCTAATATCCTATATCCTATTTTCTCTCCTGGTTCTTCTCCCATCCCACCCCTAATCACATTCACCTGGTTCTGTAACATAGTTTTCTGTTCAGCAAAGTTGAGAGTGGTTCAGATTTTTGGTCTTGGGAAATTCCCACCATTAACAGAATTTTATAAGTGTCTTTTTCCTGAAGAACCATGTGTATAAATTCCATAAGTTTCTTGGAGCCTACAGTCTGTGCTACTGGTTCATCACATATTATTTGGAATATATATATATATAT
>NW_025362948.1:0-1046 GCF_016433145.1 Gracilinanus agilis
ATATATATATATTCAGACATCAAAGACATTCTCACTTTCTCTGACTTCTAGCTTTTCATCAACAATTGCTTATTGTTGTTCCTGTTGTAGTTTCTGTTGAGTCCACGACTTTCTTTTCAATTACTCAGTTTAACTTTGGAGTTATCCTTAAATTTTCACTTTTCCTCACACTTCAAATCTAACTAGTATCCTAACCAAGTCAATCTATTGCCTGTATACTTACATAGCCACCACTCTAATTCTGTATGTAATTACCTCTATCTGGACAAATACAATCACTTCCTCATTGCTCTTTCATCTTCTAGGTTCTCATTTATCTATTCCTTCATCTAGATGCTAAATTGATAGTCTTAGAGCATAACTCCATGGCCATCCTGCTCCAAAAGTTCCAGTGGCTCCCTCTTGTCTCTAAGTTAAAACAAAATTCTGCTGCATGGTTTTTAAAGCTCTTCTCAATCTGATCCACTAATTCTATTGTTGGGAATAAACCTTGAAAGTGTTATAAAAAAATAACTAAAAATAGCTATTTGTTCAAAGATGTTTATAGAAGCATTATATATAATTGCAAAAAAAAAAAAAACCCTAGAAGCAACCTAAATGTCGAACAATGGGGGAATGGTTGAATAAATTGTGGTACATTAATGTAATGGAACACAATAATGCAATTAAGATTGACAAGTTTGAGGAACATAAGGAAATATGGAAAGATCTTTATGAAATAATGTAGAACAAAAAACACTCAGAACCAGAAGAACAGACTAGACACTAATTACAGTCATATAAGAAGAAAAGTTAATGGGAACAAATGGACAAACAAAGAATCCTGATGGAGACAGTGACTGAAAAGTTTTTATGACATTTTATGGATTAATTTTATTTATTTAATTTCTTTTACTCATGTTCAGTATTGAGCAAATTATGTGAAACATAAGGGTATTATCTGTATTTTATTTGTGAATTAAAGAAATTTTCTACTATTTATGATTATATTTATTTTATGTTTGTGATATAACTATTATATCTGTATATTTACATAACTATTATAA
>NW_025362949.1:0-2094 GCF_016433145.1 Gracilinanus agilis
GAAGGAAGGAAGGAAGGAAAGAGGGAGAAAAAGAAAAAGTAAGAAAGAAAGAAAGGAAAGAGAGAGAAAGAAAGGCAAAGAAAAATGGGGAAGGAACAAAGGAAGAGGAAGGGAGCAAGGAAGAGAGAGAGGAAGCAAAGATAATGTGGATATAAATATAAATGTGTGTAAGTATGCATATATTATTTTAAGTGACTTGTCCAAGGTCACAAAGCCAAATATATTATAGCGGGATTTGTACTCATATCTTTCTGATTCCAAGACCAGATCAACATTATACTTCTATGTGTCTTTCAATAAATATGTGTGGATTGTATATAAATTTGATTTAGACTTCAAAGGAACATCTGAGATCCTTTAGGCCTTCCTTCATTTTATGTCCCCAAACAGTCCCAGAACAGAGAAAAGACCCTAAATTTCACCATTTAGTAGAATCAAGATTCAAATACAGGTCTTTGACTGTAAAAAGTTCCACTTTTTTATGCTGGTTTTATTATACATACAGGCACAGGGATATATGAATACACTCTCCTCTTTGAACTTTGGCAGAATTCTAGGTAGGTTTGAGCTTCCCTTGGGATAAAGAAACAATAGATAAGGAGATATTTTAAAGGAAGAAATCCTCCTTTATAATAATGCACAATCTGCAATGAATAGGTGTCTCAGATTCACCTACTTGTATAAAAAATGTGGTGAAGAGTAAAAGAATGTTATATCTATCTTAAATGTTTTTATTTACTTCCAAAAGATTGGACAAAACATCTCTACCTGATGTCACATCTCTAGAATTAATATGAGGGAAAGAGAAAATTATGAGTCATGTAAAACAACAAATAAATATCAGTAAAATGGATTTCATTATTTTGCAGGCGGCATCTCCTTACCATGTTGCTTATAATCTGCCCATCATCCTTATGTCCTGGTCCCACCTTAAGCTTGGGCACTTAATGGAGTGCTTGCAGATACTAAAGATTTAGTAAATGCTCTATCCATTTATTGATCAGTCTATCTATTTATTTATCTTTATGCCAGTTAGAAATGTAATTGAACTTTACTTGGATGCATTTGAAAGACTGCTGTGTTTGGTAAATGGAAACTATTTCTAGGTGCCATAAAATCCAAGCATAACTTCTAGGTCATGAATTATTCTCATAAACATGATGATATCCTGAAATAGTTCTCTGAGCCATCATGAGATTCCTGGGTCATAAATTCAACAGCAAGATAGTTTTTTTCCCCTTTTGCTTATGGCTTTGGCTATTTAAGGCTTCTTCTATTTCGATGTTATAATAGGCTACATGTTTGTGATTCCACATACCTAAATTTTCTCTTCAAATCACAATAGATCAACCCTATGACTCAATAATGGTAATGAGATAGTGAAATGATGATAAAGGTATAGTCTTAGAAGATATGTTAGGGCCCTTTTCTCTAATCCTGGGTGGAACTAAAACCACATCATACTAGTCAACTTTTCCATATACAGAGAGAGGAGTCAAACCCAATTCTCTCTTTAATTCAATTGGATTAATTCAATAAATATTTTTTTTAATTTACTATGCCACATACAAGTCACTTTGGTATACCTTTGTCAGTTTGATAAGCTAGGGAATCAGAATACTCAAAAAACAAACAAGCAAACAAAAGATTTTGCATAGTTAATGATATACACAACTAGGCAAATATGTTTTTGTGGGTATGTATACAAAACAATTTGAAGAGAGCTAATACCTAAGTGGAATTCATAAAGGTTTCCTAAGGAAATATAAGAACTGAGACTTCAACAAAAATAGGGATTTTCAGAGGTGAGGAAGAACAGCATTCCAGGGATAAAGAATATCTTGATAATAAAAAGGAGGGGATAGATCCAAATCAGTAGATGTTTATTAAGTGGCTTTTACGAATAAGACTTTGAAGATACAAAGACAAAATTAAATTAATTTCCTATCCTCAAGAAGCATATATTTTATAAGGAGAGAGGCAGCAGTCAATGACAATATCTGTAAAGAGATAAATATAATTTGAAGAGGAAGAGAGCAGTAGCTACTGGATGTGAGGTGGAATGGGAGAAGAAACCAGGAAAATCTTCCCACA
>NW_025362950.1:0-1376 GCF_016433145.1 Gracilinanus agilis
ATATCCCTTCTGATGTTATCATCATTCCCACATTCCTACCCTGGGACATCTTTGGTTGGAGAACAGTTACACAGGAAATAAACTAGGACTTCAATCACAAGAAGAGGTGGTTCTTAAGGATGGCAAGAGGTCTTCTTCCTGTGGCTCCCAATGTCTCCAATATAAAGATACTAATACCCTAAAAATAACTATAATAAACTATAACACATTATAATAAAGTTATCTAACAAATATGTATTGGATGAATGAATGATAACTGTAGAAGAATGTCATAAGCAAAATGCAAAATATGGTTGGAAGGGCAAAAGGTGGCAGTTTCAGGAAAGACAGGCAATATCAAGAAAGGCTTTCTAAGAGGAGATGACATTTGTAGGGATTTAAAAAATAGCTGAATATTTTCTCCTCCATATTTTTCTGGAAGTTCCTGCAAAGCAGAGGCAGTGTCCTTATTTATTTTTGTGGAAGGGAGATAGGGACCTCTTGGGATGTAGAATACAAATTACAATCTTTGCCCTACTCAAACTGCTAAGTCTCTTTTTGAGGATTATCAAAGCTTCATGATGATTTGCCTCTCATGACTATTAACTGCCAAGAACATGATGAAAGTTGAAAGGAATTTATTCCTCTTCCTACAGAGAGGGGAAGTTGATTGAGGGACAGTAGGCTATTGAGTTTGAAAAACATCTTGACAGACACCTGAGTGACCCTGTTTTTAAACCTGCTAGATGTGGCCATAGGACTTACTAACCAAAACGATGAAATTATATTAATGAATATCCTGAATGTTAACCAAAGCAGTCTCACAAAAGAGCAGTAACATTCCCTTCTAGGTAAAAGCCCTAGAATCAGATGATAACTTTAGGAGAGAACAGCAGTAGTTTTCTGAAAAAGATACCAATCTTTGGAGCTGTCTTATTGTGTAGACGTTATAGTACTCTGAAGCTTCATGAAACCTGCAATTGTGAAAAATTAATATTGAATTGGGACATTTTTGGAGAAATGATTCCCTTTTTGGTCCCTAAGAACAGTTTGATTGTAAAACGACAAAGCAATATTTTTCCTCAGGCTATGAAACTGGATTGGTGCTTCCTTCTTTTCTCTAGATCTTTCACAGGCAGAGTGGAGACCTGCTTTTGACTTATCTTTAAACAAGAACTCTCTTAAGTGATGAAATCAGCTAGGTGACTGCCATTTTGGAAACCTTGAGCCATTCAGCAACATTGGCAGCTGTAGGAAGAGGACATCTTGTCATCCTTAAGAATCACCTCTTCCTGTGACTGAAGTCTTAGTTTATTTCCTGTGTGACTGTTCTCCAACCAAAGATGGCCTAGGATGGGAATGAGTGATGACATCAGAAGGGATATATATATATATAT
>NW_025362951.1:0-2057 GCF_016433145.1 Gracilinanus agilis
AAGGAAGATAGTAAAAGCATAGTAAAAGCATGGTGTGAGAGATTGTCCTAGGGCCCAGAGAATAGCAAAAGTTGAGTCCTAAGAAGAAGCCTGGGCCCGGCCTCCTTCCCAAGCCAGTTTTGGGGCTGTACCAGTTGAAGTCATTTTCCCCTGTAGGCCCTTTCACTGTGGGGCCCCCAGAGGGGACACTAGGAAGCATTTGGCCAGGGCCCCTGCCTGTCACATCATCAGCTCTATTCTGGGAGCAGCTACAGCAGCCTGGCCATCCTTCTCAGCACACAGCAATGCCAACTAAGCTACTCCGGTCCCAACCTTAATGTCATATTATCTTCAGGGCAATTGAATCTCTCCATTTCTTGTCTCTCAGAATCATAGAGGCTCAGAGCTAGAAAGGACTCTCCCAAGCACCTAATTCAATCTTCTAGGGAATTACTTCTTAAGAATTGGAGTTTTTTATATCTTTAATGAAACTCCTACCAGAACAGGTGTCCATTTCCAACAAGTAGTCGTCCAGTGATCTCCCTCTCCTTCTCCCTTCTTCTTCATCCCCCTCCTCTGTCTGTCTGTCTGTCTCTCACATACACACAGACACACACCCAAACAATGTAAACCCAGGAAAATAGGTTCCAAGGTGAGTGCCTGAAGCAAACACCCTTTACGTCAACTCCAGGACAAGAAAGCTGGCCCAAAGGGAAACGATATTACTTATGTATGCATGTATGTACACACACTTATATACATACATGTTTTAAACAGGATAAAAACAAACCAAAACCATGCACCCTCTGCTACTGGGTACAGTTGATCAGTCTCCATCAGCCTCTTCTCTTCTGCTATCCCCAATCCTGCCCCTCCATCCGGGTTCTATCTGCTGCTCCCAGCCACAGATCAGACAAGCTTATGCCCAGCAACTTGTGTTTTCCCTCACAGGGAAACATGTCACATTATCTCTATTCATATATGTACATGTCTCCCTTTGAAGACTCCTGGCCCCAGTATCCTCACCTGTTAAATATGGGAGTGAGGCCCAATAGTCTCTGGAATTCTTTCCAGATCTAGATTCATGATCCTTGAAAGTAGGGGATATTTGATTTTCATCTTTAACCCAGTGCCTAGCATATAATAGATGCCTAACAAAGGTTTGCTGATTAATTGGTCAAGATCCTCGTATAACAATTCCCTTAAGTGTCTCGCTACCACCAATCTCTCCTTTTACCCATCTGCCCAACACAAGAATACTTGGGAGTAAGGAGATCAGCATTTGAAACCTAACTCTGATAACTTAACTAAGTGACTCTGGGGGAGTCATTTCCCATTTCAGAGATTCAGTTTCCTAAGCTATAAAATGGGAATAACAGTCTTCAAACTTCTTATCTCACAGGAATGTTTGGGAGAAGTACTTTGTAAAACGTAGCAGCACTCCAGAAATGTTCTCAAGACAAGGGCTTATTCCCCACAGTGGCCTGGCAGAGATCCTGAGCTGGATCCTTCAGTGTTCCTGCCTCCACCCTATCAGCAGGCCTTACAACAGGGCTTTGGGCTACAGCTAGGCATCTACAGAGCTGCTCTAAGAATGGTTCCGCAATCTAAACTATTAGATCTGTCTCTCCCCCACACCCAATAAAAAAGGCACATTTTGTTAAGGTTGAAAAGCAATTTGCAGTTGCGATGGATTTTCCTCTCTATATCCATCTTCATGGGAATCTCCCAACAGTCCCGTGAGAGACACAGGACAAGAGAAGGATGATTGCAGGAAACCTTGAGATGACTTTCCAAATTGATACAGAGTCAAGTGAACAGAAACAGAAAACAATACTGTAAAAACACGCAATTTTGAAAAACAGAAGAATCAATTCAATAAGAACTCTCATTTCTGAGACTCAGTAATAAGTCGGGCTATCCAAGTGAGGGGTGATGGATTCAAGGGTCAAAATAAGACATCCACATAGTATACTACACAAATCTAGAGATATATGTTATATAGATAGATGATAACTAGCCAGACGATAGCCATATAGGAGAGAGAAAGAGAGAGAGAGAGAAAGAGAGAGAGAGAG
>NW_025362952.1:0-2881 GCF_016433145.1 Gracilinanus agilis
GCGGGGAGAGGAGAGAGGGGAGAGGGGAGAGGGGAGAGGGGAGAGAGAAAGGGGAGAGAGAGGAGAGAGAGGATCAGGCTGCCCAGGACCCATACCCAGCCCCAGCAGCGGCAGCAGCAGCAGTAGCGCCAGCGCGTGGAAGGCGGGGCAGGGGCTGGGGGCCCTACTATGCTGGGATCCTGCCGTTCTGGTCCCCGACTCAAGTCCCGCGCCCGCGGAGATTCGGGGTAGAGATCTGAGGCGGCGGCGGAGGCGGCAGTAGCGGCCGCTATGATTATGTGGGCGGCCCTGGGCCTCCTGTGCCTGCCGCTGGCTCTGGGGCAGAGCATACCTGAGCCAGGTGAGTGAGCTTGTGCGCCTGGCGCTGAGGGCAGCCTGGCGGCAGAGGTTTGGGGGGCGCAGCATTGATGGGGCGCGGGAAAGCCCCTGCTCCGGGCCGCAGACTCCTTACTTACCAAAGCAGGTTATTTGTTGCCCCAAGGCTAGAAGATATTGGACAGAAGAAGCCCATTGGTTATCACCAGACTCTCCCTGCCCTCCGCCACCATAAAAGCCTCACAGCCTCGGGACTAGACGGTTAAACCCTTCCCTACCCCGAGAGAGGAGTCCAGATGTGAAGTGCCTCCCCTCCAGGCCAGCTGTGGGCTCTGCTCTCCCTCCTGGTCCTCCCTCCCTGCTGTTTTCGGGCTCAGAAAGGGACAATTACAAGAAATCATAAACCTGTAGGGTTGGGCAGCCTAGCCCTGGGTCATCCATCCCCTGCCCGGAACAGAGGCTGCCCTCTCATCTCACTCCCAGAGAAACTGCTTGGCTTTCTCCATCTCTTTCCCTTTAGTCTTGGAAACTCCCTCCGGTTCCCTTACCCCTCCCTTTCCTGACCTGTCTCGGTCTCTGTCTCTCTTTGGATCCCTCTCTCTCTCCCTCTCCCTTTTTCTTTCTCTCTCTGGCTCTGAGGGGTTTTTTTTTCCCTTTTTTTTTTTTCTGGTTTTTTCACAATCTGGTGCTAAAAGGCCCTCAGGGCAGGGAAAGGAGCCTGGGAGGGGCTGAGGAGAAGGCTGGCTGGGGCCCCCTCCCACACACTGAGCCACCTGCACCACCAGGCTCGGGGGCCAGGTGGGTATAGCAAGAATGTATGTTTATCTGTTCTATTCTAATGATCTTGGAGAAGTGGAGCTGGGGACACTGGCAAGGGGGTAACAGACTGGGATCCAGAGAACTGACTTACCTTGTTTTTCCCACCTGTGGAATGGGCACACATAGTAGAAGGCTCTGCCAGAGGGATCATGGATGTATATAATTCATTTAGAGATAGAAGGGATCTCATGGGGCATCTGGTGCAATCCCATCATTTGACAGATGGGGAAACCAAGGCTCAGAGAGATTATTTAGTTAGCAAGTAACAGACATAGGACCTGAACCCAGATCCTCCCATTCCAGTATGTCTCCACAGGTCTGCCTTTGATTGCGGAGAGCTCTCTCTATTTAGCAATGGGAAATTGAAGCCCATTTCAGGGCAGATCCCAGGCTGAGATCACACAATGAGTTTGGAACAAAGCCTGGATTAAAACCCAGGTAGCTTGAATTTCTGCTCAAATGGTCATTTGAAGGAAAACAAAGCCAGTTGGGGAGGAGGGGGGTCACTCACATCAAAGAAGAGGAGTAGCAGAGAGTCATAGTCCAGAATTTGCCAATAATAACTCTTCTCCGAGTATTGGGGTCCCTCCCCCCAATTCTTATTCCATCACCACCATTATGGGAGCTGGGAGGCTTCAAGAGACTGGATTCAAAGGTTCTCTGAACCCGTCTTTGCCTTCTCTCCATGGGCATGAGCCCTCAGATACATACTAGGCTTTTTGGATTGGTCCCAGAAGACTATGCCTTCAAAGCTTCCTTCACCCCCATTTTGGGTCAAACTGATTCTCTATGATCAGGCCTGTGGGGAGTTCCCTTCTTGCTGGTGCCTGCCTGGCATTCGAGGCTCAGCCTAGGCAAGAGCTTTTAGGAGAAAGAGTGATTGTCCTCTGGGCCCTGGGAGCCAGCAGTTACTTCAATGCAGCTTTTCTTAGGCAAAAGAAAAGGAGTGGAGAGGGGGATTACCCCACCGGAGAGGTGAAAGGCTGAGCCCCAGCTAAAGGCTCCTTTAGAAATCACAGCCTCCCATGGGCTGCACCATGAGGGAGTGGTAAGGAGGTGACTAGAGTCTTCCTTGAAGTCCTTCCAAGTCCCCATTGCCTTGAAGAAGGAAGGGGTGGGCCAGGGAAGCCAAGCAGGAAGAAGGGGCCATTCAGGCTCCCCCCAACTTTGTGCCATTCAGAGCTGGCTGGACGCAGGCCAGCATCCTATGGGGGCTCTGCTTCCCCTCAGGAAGAACCCCAGCACATCAGTACCTCTCAGCTGCGAAGGGCTTTAGAGACCATCTAGGAGACAACCTGAGAGGGGAAGAAGAGAAGAAGGGACTGGCAGGGGTACTCAACCAGTGGGCAGAGGCAGCCCAGAAGGGCACCTGGACAGCTCAGCCAAATCTGGCAATGCGTTCTATCCCTCAGGCTGGGGCAGCTTCCAGCATGGAACTGCCAACCTACAGACTTCCTCACATATTTCACCAGGACACCATTATCCAGGGTCCCCAGGGCCCTGTAGCCCTAGAAAGATCTCAGCAGGCTGGCACCTGGGAGACCCTACCCCCTTTCACTTCTCCCATCTCCTTCATTTCACCATTTCTCCTTTAGCTTCCCCCACCCATTTCTTTCCCTTCTCCCTCTCCTCTCTTCTCTCCCCTTTACCTTTTCTCTTTCCCCTCTTTTCTTCTTCCTGTCTCCTCAACTCCCTCTCTTTACTCCTCCATCTCTCACATCTACTTTACCATCTCTCTCTCTCTCCC
>NW_025362953.1:0-1213 GCF_016433145.1 Gracilinanus agilis
TACTATGATTTCAAGCTGTCTATGTTTTCCCTGCATGGTAAGGGATGGGAGGTGGGGGGAGACACCTATGCTGAAATGTAGTGCTGAATTTTAAAGGGATAAAATAAAAAGTCACTTTCTTGTAGTAATCAAAAAAGATTACAGGAAAAAAAGGGCTTTGTGAACAATAGAAGTTAAGAGATATAATAAGGAAATGGCCTGTGGAAAAAGTATTTTGAAAGAAATGATAAAAATGAAAGTTATCTGTGGCTCTGGGCTTTAAAAACACCACCACCCCCTCTAAGAAATTTGTGATTCTGAACAAATCTGGACTTTGGATAGGGGTTTGGTGACAGAGGTTGGAAGAGGAAGGGACGTCGGTTTTGGGGAGGGGTGATTGATCTAAAAATATATTACTGACAGCTTTGTGCAGTAAGCAATTCAGTGGAAAAATACAAGTACTGTAACTTTTTTTAAAGCAAATCTTCCTAATTCATGACATCGCAAACAATTCTTGGAGATCAGTATTCAGGAGTAGCTTGCTGGTTTTAAAGTCCACAGTGATCGGTTCATGCAGTTTACAGTGGATAAACTGGATTTTTTTTTTTTTAGCATTTGCATATATCTTTTTTCCGTTTGCTTATCGAATGTCAGATGCTGTTCACAGAGCTCAAGGCCATCCTCTACACTTCAGATAATGACAGAAAAAAAAAAAAAAAAACCTAACCCAGGCAGCTTAATGCTACCAAACTAGGGGTGTGTCGATGCTCCATTTCTCTCTCAAGAATGATAAACTCAATGGGGTTGTCTATTTTTAACCTCCTGTTCTTTCCTTTTGGCAGACTAATCAGTGTTAGCTGAGATCTTTCCCTGAATGAATCCAAGTAACCCTGTTTGCTGTCTTCTGAAATGACCAGGAGACACACATCTGTACAGAGGCTGCCTTAAAGAATAAACTGTGGTTCTAAAGTACCATGTCCAGCCAGGAGAGTTCTGGGGCACTGCTTTCTACAACAACAGTCAGTTCTGTCGCTGTGCAGGCTGGGGACTCCAGGATTGTCATAGCTATCTTGAAGGTAAGGTGACAGCTTGCTTGATCATTCTCAGTACTCTTCGCTCCTTGACTTTAGGCATGCTTATTGTTGGGTGATATATACCCACACAACATTCCACGTGGGTCAGCAGCTTACTATATATATATATATGCATATATTTATATATACTTCTATATTTG
>NW_025362954.1:0-3288 GCF_016433145.1 Gracilinanus agilis
ATATATTATTATTATATTATATTTTATATATTAGGTTATATTATGGTTGTTAATATTTTTTAAAAATAAAAATAAATTATAACAAAAACAAAGATATGTATGTGCTTATAATATATACATGCACATATACGTTATAAGCATTTATGTATATATATATGCATATATAATCTCTGTAAACATATTCCAATGGCATTCTGATTTATCATTTTGAGTACTTCTTCCAACACTGCAAATCCAAAATCATCTATATTTATTCGTCCTGCACAATTCTAACCCATTTCCTAAAACAAGTTCATCATTGAGGCCCATACAAGGTACCATGAATTTGTCTTGACAACATAATGATACTGATAAAATACATGGCTTTCTTTTATCCTTGCCGTTTGATCAATCTATACTTTTGGGGGTGGGGATCATGTAGTTCTCTGAATATATTCTCTATACTGCTCATCCTACATAATTCTTAATTTGTAAGGAATTGCAGACAGCTCATACCCACTAGTCATATGTCTGCTATACTATACATGACCCTAAACCTTAATTCTTCAAGAATGTTACATTATTTTAAGCTACACATCATCACTGGAAGAAATTCATGTTAAAACCCTGGATCTTTGATTTAGCAAGAAATATAAGGTCATTAAAAGAATTTGGCATTTCAAAATTTTTCAACGATTTGTTCCTCTTGTTTGATTCTGGGATTTATGGATGCAATTCATTATGCATTTTGATGTCTATCTAAGATATATAAGATGGACTAACTCTATAGGTTGTCCATATAATTTTATATCAGAGTCTAGGCCCAAACCCCAGAATAACTACTTCTTCTAGCTTTAGTGAGTTGAGGCCAGAGAAGAGAGATGAACTTGATTTAATTTTTTAAAAGAAAATTCTGCAGGTATTCTCAAAGCATTTGATCTAATTAAGTAGGTGAGAGGTTGAACTCATGGAGTAGATATTGGGCAAAATGTGGGAGAAATTAAGGAAAGTTTAATAGAGGATGAACTCCAGGTACAGATAATCATTCATATTTGACTTCTGAGTTGGAAGAAGAGCAAGGTCAAGGACAATTAAGGAAGATTTAAAAGAATCAAGAAAAACCAGGGAACAGAAGCAGAAATAGAAACAAGAAGGATGAAGGTAAGATATTAACAAGACAAAGCAAGGTAAATAAGAAAAAGTACATGGAATAATTATACAGCAAAGGAAATTGATAGAGATTTACTTGTTTGAAAAAATTGATAACTTTTCCATCCTAGAATTTGTGATGAAGAAGAGAAAATCTAGATATAATCTGACATGTACCCTATATTTGGAGAAAGGAAATATCACAAGGTTCAGAGAAAAAGACAAATAGGATTCCATGGACTAAAATTCTATGGGGCCAGGGAAGAAGGGGGTAGGGTCAGCACAGGAGATGGGAGATGTTCCAAAATGTAATCTTGAAGACACAAAAAGAAACAATTAGAGTGAGGAGGACAAATAGGATTTGTCTAAAGAGATGAATGTGGATGCACAGAGAACTTTGTAAACAACTTAGATTTAAAGAAAATAAATGTGCAGAAGATGGAAGTAAGACCCTACAACAGAGATAAATGAACAGGGAAAGTTCTATAAAATTTGCTAGGAATCCTATAGCTCAGAGGGAGCTAAGGCTGGCAACTGAAGGTAGAGATAACGAAAAAGACTTGTTCATAATAGTAGGAAAGGGAAGATCAGAGACAGAATAAGGCATTTGCCTGGGATGTGTGGGACAATGATAACTGAAAACAGAGAGAGGCAAGTTGTTATTTTGTTTTTGGTTTTTTTTTGTCAAATAGAATACTCACTATAATAGAAATAGAACAACAATGAATACTATGATAACAACAAAACTAACGAGTTGTTGATGTCTATGATGATAACAATGATGACAATAATAATGATTACATTTATTTAGTGCTTTAAGATTTGCAAAACTCTTTACATATTTTTAAATATCTCTTTTTATTTTCATAGAAATCTTCTAAGGTAGGTGCTGTTTTCCTTATTTTAAAGAGAAAAATAAAGCCAAGAGGGGCCAAGTGACTTGTCCAAAATCATATAAATAGTAAATATCTGAAAAAGAATTTGGCTCTAGTCTTTCTGAATTTAAATCTAACACCTCATCTATTATGCCACTGAGATGCTACTAATTGGGTAAAAAAAAAATCTTAATTGCCCTTAATAACTTCAAGTCATTTAGGGGCAGCTAGGTGACATAGTGGATAGAGTTGTTGGGCCTGGAGTCAAGAAGTCTCATCTTCCCAAGTTCAAATCTTGATTCAGAAACTTAATAGTTGTGTGTCCCTGGACAAGTTACTTAACCCCATTCCTCCAATTTCCTAATCTATAAAATAAGATGGAGAAGGAAATGGCGAACCACTCTAATAACTTTCTTTGCCAAGAAAATCCCAGATGTAGTCATAAAGAGTTGGACATGAATGAAAGAACTGAAGAATAGTTGAGATGAACCACACCCTCAGGTACTAGAAAAAAAAAACACCTTTCTGTTTCTGTTAGAACTGGCAGGTGTGATTACGGGAACACTGCCAGTGATATTTGAAAGACCATGGAAGAGAAAGATTAGAGAAGGGCAAAAATCATTCCAATTTTCAAAAAAAGAGAGAGAATGGTATCTGAATTTCAGTGAATTTCAAATTGATTGCTGAGAAAAGGAATAATTGGTGAACATTAAGAAATGGAAAACGTTAATTACAAAGAACCAATAATACTTTATCAAGAAGTTGTGCCAAACTAACTTCATTTCCTTTTTTTTCATCCAAATTACTAAACTTGTACATGAAAATAACAATAAGGATATAGCCTATCAATATATTGTGAACAATATGAAGAGGTATGAGCTAGACAATAATTCAAATTAATGGATTAACAACTGATTGGATGACCAGGCTAAAAGGGTAGTAATTGCTGAGACATAAAGGAAATTCAGTGGGTAGTTTAGACAAGAAATCAGGAAGACCAGAGTTGAAATATAGCCTCAGAATTTACTGCAAGACTTTTGATAAGCCACTTAACCTGTGTTTGCCCAGTTTCTTCAACTGTGAAATGGAGATAATAATATCACCTATCACCCAGGGTTGTGAGGATCAAAAGAGAATATTTGTATAGTTGTATAGTGCTTTTACAAACCTTAAATGCTATATAAAATGGTGGTTTTTGTTGCTATTATTATTATTAGCACCATGTCAGTAATGCAGAAGGTCTCCTGTGAGGAACCTGATATATATATATATATATGTATATACA
>NW_025362955.1:0-1356 GCF_016433145.1 Gracilinanus agilis
ATATACTATTATAATATATAAAAATTAATATAAGGCAATTTGGGGAAAGACACTAGCAGGTGAGGGTTCAGAAAACCTGATATTACTGAGTTTGGAATATCAGGAGATATTACTGAGTTTGGAAGGGATCCCAGGACCCAACTACATACCAGACCAGACAGAAAATCTCCCCTACATTAAACCCATCATATATACATGGTCATTTAGCCTCTGCTTAAGGACCTTCACTTCTACCAACTCCCAAACCAGCCCAGACCCCTGTGAAACAGGTCTGCTTTCTTACAAAAACTTCTTAAACTATGGAGAGAGAAGTTTCATGCATCCTTTTTTTCTCTCCCACACAATCCTCTCCAGATTTGGGCCAGCTTAGACTCCAACCCCCACATTAAAATACAAGCCAAACTCAGCTGAATCCTTTATTCTCTCTGGGGATCCAGAGAAGCTTCATTCATCCTTCCAGGCCACTGGAGCCCCATTTACCAAATTACCCTGCCGCCATCTATATTCAGGAGGCTCGCCTTCCATTTCCTCCAGCCTCCCTTTCCCTCCTGCCCATCTCTCCCATGCACAATGCCCTGCCCTTGACCTTCAGCTGGCCCCCTTCCCTCAAAGAACTTTATGGCCTTTTCTTTCTCCCTCTTTGACATGCCCCAGGTTCATTGAAGAGTCTCTGAGCCAGAAAGCTTCTTTTTTTCCCTCCCCATCTCTCTGGTACCATGGAGAAACCAAGAAGAGCCTGGAGCTCACGAGTACAGCTCTGCTTAGTAGAGGTGACATCAAGGTATGAAAACTGTGATGGGAAATGACACCTAGTTGATTCCATTGTTCCTTTTTTCTACTCCCCCCCAAGGATTCTTCATTGTTTTTGTCTCATGTTCTCTTTAGGGACCTCTCCTCACAATGTTTTTAAGTGCATAAAGTAAAATACACAGATTACAAAGGAAGTTAATTATATTGGAAAAAGTGATCAAAATATTTTAAAAGCAAATTTTTGATATAGCAATATATTTAGCAGTGGGTCTAGTAATTACACTAATTGTCAAGGTAATGATAAGTGTAAATGATATTTTGCTAGAACAGTAAAAACTAATATAATAAGAAAATAACAACTACTGCTAATACAGCTGTGGTTTATTGCCTACATTCATAATTTAAGGAACTGCTAGCTTTTGGTCAGAAGTCAGTGAAAATAAAGATGTTTTCTTTTTCACACTCAAGTTCACTCACCCTCTCAAATCCACCCCTAGGTTAGGAATTTCTGCTTTTTTTAAAAAAAAAATCTTTCTAATTTAAAAAATTATTTTAAATAAAAAATAAAATAAAATTATTTTTATTTCTATAATAGATACATAACAC
>NW_025362956.1:0-1108 GCF_016433145.1 Gracilinanus agilis
TGCTGGTGTGGTAAGGCCCATCATTTACCTAGGACTATAACAAGGAACATAAGAAAATGGAGAAGAGCTGCTAAAGGCACCATCTATAGAAGGAAGAAGATGAAAAGATATCCACAGCAGTGTCACCTGAGGTTAACAGAGGCACTGTGGCATTGGACAGGGAAGAAGGAGGAGGAGTTGCCTTCAAAAATCTCCCTGCTGAGAAGACAAACAGAAAGTCCCGTCTGGTGATGCATTTCCAACCACAAAGAACAGAATAATCCTAGAAGCTGCCCGTGTTTTGCATTATAAAGCCAACAAGGACACAGACAGAACAATAATCACACGCCAACCATGTGAGGGCCACACTATCATACCAAAAGATGAAAATATGAACAGGGCACCCAGAATAAACAGGAGCATGGCTAGTGATGTGGCCTGGCAGCCTCCTTTCCCTGCCTTCCAGCTCTCTCTTCACAAAACAAAACATCAAGGCAACCCATCTGCCAGTTTTACAAGACCAGGTAGGGCTTTGCCTCTTCTTGCCTTCTGGTTAGCTAGATTGTTTGGCAGCTGCCATGTCTGCCTCTGATGTGCTGGCAGAGGGAGGTATCCAATCAAATCTTTTAGCTGGATCATGTCTAGAATGATGGAGCTAGCAGGGTTTAGTTATTTGGTCACTTAGCCAGTCCACAGGCATTTATTAAGCATTTACTATGTGCCAGACATAGTAAAGAGCAGGGGACAAAAAGAAAAGCAAAAAACAGTACCTGCTCTTAAGAATAGTACATTCTAAAGGGGAAGACAATATAGGAATAACTACGAGCATGCAAGATACGTGAATATGTGTGTATCTCTTATATGTACTTAGACACACACATATAAATATATGCTTAGATTTTTTTAATCATATATAATATGTTAATTTATATGAAATGTTATTTTTATATAAATATATATTTACTGTTTAAAAAGAGCTACTTTGTTCTAAAACTGCCTTTTTACCTGACCCTCAGCTGAGATTTCCCTGTTCCTTTTTACTCTAATGACCATCATTTGTTTTATAAACAAAATTGCACTTGGTAAAATATATATGTGTAATGGATATAATTATATATATAAATATTTA
>NW_025362957.1:0-1521 GCF_016433145.1 Gracilinanus agilis
TCTTTCTTTCTTTCTTTCTTTCTTTCTTTCTTTCTTTCTTTCTTTCTTTCTTTCTTTCTTTCTTTCTTTCTTTCTTTCTTTCTTTCTTTCTTTCTTCCTTCCTTCCTTCCTTCCTTCCTTCCTTCCTTCCTTCCTTCTCTAAGACAGAAGGGAAAGGGCTAGGCAACTGGGGACTTGCCAAAGGTCAAAAAGCTAAGAAGTGACCGAGGCTAAATTTGAACCCACTTTCTCCTAACTCAGGCCTGGAACTCTAACCACTAAACCAGCTAGCTGCCCCTACCATGGATTTCTTGATTCTCCTTCTACCAGGAGTAATCTCATTGCTACTTCTGTCTTCTCTACTGATTCCTCTTTCTCCTCTGGCTCCTTTAACTGTTCTTACTCATCATGGTTTTGTTCTAGATTTTCTCTTCTGTTTACATTCTGTCCCTTACTAATTTCATCTATGGGCAACTCAGTTGACCAGTGGTTAGAGTCTCAGATCTAGTCATTCATTTTTGTGAATTCAAATCTGGTTTCAGACACTTATTAACTGCATGACCCTGGGCAAATTGCTTAACCCTGTTTGCCTCAGTTTCCTCATCTGTAAAATGAGCTAGAGAAGAAAATGACAAACCACTCATTTCTTTGTAAAAAAAAAAATACAAAAAAACAAACCCTAGAGGAAGTCACAAAAATTCAGACACAACTACAAAACAATTGAACAACAATTCCATCTACTCCTTTAGCTTTTGCTATCACTTCTTTGCAGATGACTCTCAAATCTATATCTCCTGCTCTCATCTCTCTACTGAGCTCCAGGTACACATGTCCTAGTGCCTCCTGGATATCTCTACCTGCAGATCCCACCAGCACTTCAAACATATCTTCCATGAGGTCCTCATTTTCCTCTCAAGAGGAAGATCTCCCTCCTCCCAATACTGCTATTCCCGTTACTTTATATCTTCAACCCCTCAGCTCCAGATACTTTCTATTAGATTAATCTGGAAAAATCAACAATTGTGATCTCTGGGAGATATTGCCCTCCTCTCTCCTCATGCTTTGTTATACTGTTCTGAGACTTCCACATTTTTAGGGTTGCTTTTTTCACAGTCAGGCCAGTGCCTTGGAATAGGGACACCATCCCAGGAGAAGTAAGTATTGGATGCATTTCTTCAGGTTTTGCTGAGCAGTTTTCAGCAATCTTTTAATGCAGCCTCTGGATCTGGACCCATTGGAATGATTCCCCATAAAAGTTAACAGGGGACAGGGCAGCTAGGTGGCTTGGTGAATTGAAAGCCAGGTCTGGAGATGGTGTTCAAATCTAGCCTAAGATACTTCCAGGCTGTGTGAGATGCTGGGCAAGTTACTTAACCTTCATTGCCTAGCCCTTCTTGCTCTTCTCCCTTAAAAATGATACTTAGTATTAATTCTAAGGAGAGAGAGAGAGAAAGAGAGAAAGAGAGAAGAGAAGAGAAGAGAAGAGAAGAGAAGAGAAGAGAAGAGAAGAGAAGAGAAGAGAAGAGAAGAGAAGAGAAGAGA
>NW_025362958.1:0-1110 GCF_016433145.1 Gracilinanus agilis
GATCCCAGCAGCATTCTCCCCTGTTTGCATGTTCTCGTGTTTTGCTCTAATTTGTCCCTTCTGGAAACATCCGTATCTGTCCCTTTATGGCCAAGGTGCCCGGCAGTCCTGGCAGGAGCCTGTGGTGCTGCTTCTAGGCCCAGCTGCTGCCCCTCTAGCTGGTCAGCACTTCCTGAGACCACTTCCATCCCCTGGGGGATGCAGGAAAGGGCTAAGAGAACACGATGGCCGCAGAGTCACTGACCCAGAGCCCTGATGGAAGCTGACTGGAACTCGGGCTTCACTCTAAGCACACTAGCTCCCAACATGTTTTCCTTCATTCTAAAGGAATTCAGCACCTGTGACTTGCACAGAATCACGTTTGATCCCCAAAACAGAGAAGGGGGATGCTCCCAGATTCACAGACACAACGGATGCTCAGGAGCAACGATGTGGCTTTACCACAGGATCGAGGGGTCAGTCAGAGCGCAAGGGCTGGGCCATACCTCATTTCCTGCCCCAGGCAGGAACGTCTTCACTTTGATGGTCTTTCCTGGAGCAGGGAAGGGTGACTCCATGAGACTTCTCATGAAGGGGTACACCAGGGCGGCAGAGATCCCTCGACGTCGCTCCACCTCATCAAGGATCTGCCCCGACCATCCAAGGAAAGAGAATCACATCGTGGAAGTGTCTCCTACCCTGCTCTGGGGGCATGGAAGGGCTGGGACGGGATGGGTAGCCGGACATACTCCCAGGGACGATGGCTTCCTTGACTACTCTAGATGCCCCTTTGCCCAGGTGTATGTGGATAGGACACGCACTCCCCACCTGTGACGGCCCTCATAAACCCCTCTCTCCACATGTAGCCCCTAGCTATGTTGAGCACCCCAAAGCCTCCCTTGGATCCTCTGGTTCCCCCCAGCACCCCATCATGCCCACAACCCAAAAGGCTCGAGTTCTGTCCCCCACCCCAGTCTTCTGCCTGGCCTCGGGGATTGTGGGGGCTCCCCAAAGCTGCAGAGACTGATGGCAGCAGACGGTAGAGAGCCGGCCTTCAGAAACAATGATGAGGAGGTAGGGCTGGAAGGAGAGGCGGTTGTCTCTCTCTCTCTCTCTCTCTCTCTCTCTCTC
>NW_025362959.1:0-2273 GCF_016433145.1 Gracilinanus agilis
ATTTACAGGAATGATCCACAGCATTTCGATATTAGTTAATGAGCACTTAAAATGAAGGTCAACATTTACTTCTTTCTTTTTCTGTGCTGTTCTTTATTTCACCCACATACTTGGGGAAAGGGTCATTATTCTCAGCAGACAAGAGTTAGTGAAAATATCTATTGTGTTAAAGCAACACATGCTGATCATTTGAGTTTTTTGAAAGATTCCTAACCTTAATTGATTTGGCTCCTTTTTATAGTCGAACCTTTCTGCCTAAGGAGGAGTTAGCTTTATTTGCTCTTATATGAAGACCACAGAATGATTAATAACTTACATTTAAAAATTGATAAAATTAAAATAGACAAAAGGGAAATGCTGAGAAAGAGATCACAAAGCAAATCTGCTACAGAAAATGAATAATCTCACTGAAATAACAGAAGGAAAATCAGAGTGCTTCAGTGGGCTACTAATAGTGCCAGAATGGGCCATATTGTTTTTCTGGTACTGTAGGGTAAGGGCAGATCCTGTATTTATGCAGTGTGGCTTCAGCACAGTCATTTTCCCTGGCCATTTAGTCCCAAAGAAAGAGTGTCGATACAGTGTCAGGGCACACAGTAAGTCAGTCAGTCAGTCAAAGGAGCCAAACCAAGGAGTATTTAGCAGTTGGAGTTAATGTGCTCTCTAACTCCTCATGGGTTTTATAGAAAAAAACACAGCCTCCTAAGAACATAAGGGGTTGTTCTCAGTAAACATGCAGCTGAGAGTGCAGCTGTTGTGACAGCTGGATCATTCTCTAAGGTTCTTGAGTATAATCTCTGTTGCTTCAGAGAATCTGCGGTACAAGGAACAAAGAGGGTAACCCTTCACCTTTTAGTGCCTCTAATAATGAGAGGGAAAAAAAAGGAAACTATTCAGTTCAGTAATATCCTTCACGGTGTTTATAATTGTTCCTTTCCTCCAAAGAGCTCAGAGTCATTCATTGTTACAGATGTCACAGACTCATTAAGCATTAAAAACTTCAACTTGTACATTGGCATTCAGCATACAAATTCCATATGCATACAGTCCAGCTCATAAATTTTGATGTCATACTTTACAATTAATAAATATTTACTACCAGTATTGTCTACTTCAAATGCTAAGAAGCATATTTAAGGCTCCTTAGGAGACATAAATATTTCATGTTAAGCATTCTATGTGACAAGTACAAAATATAACAACAAAATCCCATGGGTGGAGTACATTTCACATAATCAATCATGTCTCCAGATTGGCCTTACAAATAAAATGGATGAGATCAACATAATCAGGTCAAAAATAACTGCTACCAACCATTTCCATACTGAATTACTTATTTATTATATGACAGCGTACTGAATACACATAAACATTTTAAAACAAATTAAGTACATATAACACATTTTAGAAATCATAAAATCATTTAAGAATTAAATCAAGAAAGTAAGAGCATAATCTTTGGAGCAATTAAAGTAGATTCTTTTTCATGTAACTTGTCTCAATAATAAAAAATCCATATGAGTATTCCAAAATATCAATGTGCATTTTGAAATTGATTGCACATAGCTAGAATCATTTGAGGAAAATCCAAATCATATAATAAAAATCTAAGAATCCAAGAAAGATTAGGCCAAATAGGAATATGTCTAGTTAGGATTTTAATATGAAAGGAAGGGAAGTTTCCATTTGCTGTATCTATTTTCCTGCATTGTATACATCTATTTATACCATATTTAAACCTTTAGGTGTCTACCATGCTATCTTAACCTTTGATTTAATTTGCCTTATATATTTTTTGTTGAATGAAGTTTATGACATATCTCTATTATCATTTCTTAAATAATCTTTGACATTTTTGTACCTGTTAGGAAGTACTATTGATTGAAAAAAAGGCTTAAATTCACCTGTTATTTGATTTTTCTTCATTTTATAATCTTATAATCTAGAAATGAATACCATTCACCCATGACAAAATGTCAACCTCAGAATTAAAAAAGTATAAATGATAAAATCTATACATACTTCCATTATCAAACTGGGAAAAGAACAAAAAGAGTATAGATGGCAGAAATGAGAGGGCATTCATGAAAGGAATTGATTCTGTTATTTGAGAGAATGTTTGAGTCTAGCACTAAAGGAAGCAAGAGTAAAGTCTGGCACATTCAATCCAATCCCTTAACAGATTCTTTGTTTCTTCCTCCCTCTGTAATTCCTTGTTTCCTCCCTCTCTCCCTCCCTTCCTTCCTCCCTCTTTCTTTTCCCTTCCTTCCTTC
>NW_025362960.1:0-1784 GCF_016433145.1 Gracilinanus agilis
GAGTCACCCAGCTACCCCTTCCCTATTACTTGCAAGGCAAATTCCATCCTACCAGCCACCCAGGTTTGAAACCTTTGTGTCATCCTTGATCCCTCCCTGGCATCCTACACATCGAATCAGCTGCTACATCTTGTCATTTCTCCCTGAAATAGGACCCTAGATCTAGAATCCAAAGAAATCATGGAGAACTATAGATCACTCCCTTATTTAACCAAAAAAGAAACTGAGTCCAGAGCAGTTTCATGTCATTACATGCAAGTAGAGACCATAGAAGGGACTGAATCTGTGAAGACTTTGGTAGGATCTCCATGCCATGAAATACTAAGTGAGGAAGCTTCCTGAAAGGCTCAAATTCCCTACGTCATCTAGTTAAAGAAAGACCTGTAGGACCATCTGAGAA
This sequence comes from Gracilinanus agilis, assembly GCF_016433145.1. NCBI lineage: Eukaryota > Metazoa > Chordata > Mammalia > Didelphimorphia > Didelphidae > Gracilinanus > Gracilinanus agilis. The sequence goes on from NW_025362960.1 coordinate 401, forward strand.
TCCCCTAGGGCGTCCCCTCCCAGAACTGGCACGGCTCCCTGAGCCTTGCCTCTCCCTCCGGGCTCAGGATCCCTGCTCCCAATGCCTACTCCTGTTGACCTAGAGACAAAATTTATAAAAATCTACAAAGCTTTGCCCATTTGGGGAGTCCCGTTCCACCAGGAATTCCAACAGAACCGACCCATCTGTGCCCTCCATGGCTGCCCCTTCTTGGTGTATTTCCACCCAATCAAGCTCATTTGCTGTATTTTCTGCTGACTCCTGTCTCTGGGCTCTGTTTGGTCTACATGCCCTGTAATGCTCCTTGGCATCCCAGACCTCACTCAACCTACATGGAGGCAGGAGTTAGTACAATAATAGATGATGGGGAGGAAGAAGAATCAGGATCTTGGGTTTGTGTCCTTCTTTTTTTTCCCCCCAAGGACAACGATCCTCAGATTGGAAAGGACAGAACCAATCGATCAGTCAATAAGCACTATTAATTGCCTACTCTGTGCCAGGCACCATTCAGCAGAACGAGAATGTTTAGCAGTTAAAAGAAAAGTAAGGAGAGAAAACAAGAACTCCTACATCTTTGGGCATCTCAAGAATGAGTGTCGTGACGGCTGACCCACTGTGTGGGGTCCTTGGAACATCAGGGAGAGATGCGCTAAGATCACGGAGCTAGATCTGGAAGGATCTCGTAAGTTATCCTGCCCAGCCATCCTGTTTTACATCTATGGAAACTGAGGCTCAGAGAAGTTTAGTGACTTGCCCAAGGTCACACAAGTAGTGAACCCCAGAGGCAAGATTTGGACGTGGCTTTTCTGAGGCCCCAGCCAGCCTTCTTTCTATTGCACCACATGATGCACCACCACCACCACCAATGACCTCTAAGGGTGATTTAGGATAAAGACTTAGAATACATTTAGAATCATGGGCCTTGAGTTCAAATCAGTTCTACCACCCGTTACCAGGGCAAGCTTGGCCTAATTAGCAATCTCCCGGGCCTCAATTTGCTCATCTGTAAAATGAGGGGTTGGACTCAGTGACCCCCGAGGTTCCTTCCAATAAGAAGTTTAGGGTTCTCCTAGCGCTCCGCATCAGAGGTGAGAGATTATCTCGAATCATGTCAAACAAACAACCCAAGAGATGGCATCTGCAAACTACAGGCCTGCAGGCTCCACTGCGATTCTTGGCACCATCTGAGAAAACAGCATTCCAAAGGCTGATCTATGAGAAGCTACTGTTGTAGGGAAGGGGCGATCTCAGAGAACCAGCACGGCTCAGTTCAGAACAGGTCTTAACCTGTTATATTAAGTAGTTTATTATTAATGTAATAATAATTATTATATAAATATAATATTTATAATAAAATACAATATATTATATGATAATATATAAT
>NW_025362961.1:0-1070 GCF_016433145.1 Gracilinanus agilis
CTACTAGGTCCCATCATGAAGGCGGAAGAGAGACAGAGACAGAGACAGGCAGAGACAGACAGAGAAGAGAGGGGAAAGGAAGAGAGGAGCAACTGCAGCCCAAGAATAACTCCCAGCAGAAACTGAGGCAGGAGCAGAGGGGCCGGGTTCAGACAAGCCTGTCTGGGTCTCCCGGGAGCCCTCTCTGGGGCTCTGCAGGCATCTCTGCCACCTCCTCTGGCCCCAGGCTTGGGCAGTCATCCCAGCTGTCCCTCCTCTTCCCTTAAACAGTGCCAGAGACAAATGCTGCCTGGGAAAGCCCTGCGTTCGAATCCTGCCTCAGACACTTCCTAGCCTTGTGGCCTGAGATCCCACCCCCCAAAGCCCTTCCCACGGACTGCCCCAGCTTCCCCCCCCAGGGCACAAGGGAAACTGAGGACCGGAGAAAGGAGCCTAGGCAGAGGCTGCCCACAGCAGTCCTGCGTTCCTTCCCTCCCCCAAATGGGCCAACATTTTCCATTCTACTCAGGCAAGGTCAGGACAAGTGGGGGCAACATTCGAACCCAGGACCCAGCCTGGCCGCAGGGCCGGGAGCCCAAGTGCAGCCCGATCCCGCCCGGGGCGTCCCTGGGCCACCTGGTGAGAACAGCTGCCCGGGCCCTGCCAGGGCTCCAAGCCAACCCTCATGCCCTGCCCGAGGTAAGCCCAGCGGCTGGGGCTGCTCCCAGCCAGGGGGCCGGCAGGAGGCAGCAGCCTCGGGTGGGCAGGGCAGGGCAGGGCCTGCTGGCCGCGGGCCAAGCTCCTGGGGCTGGAAGGGAACCCGGACACTTTCTCCTCGTAGGCCCAGCTCCGAAGGCCCGGAGGGGGCCGGGCTGGGCGGCGGGGGGAGGGGCCTCTCTGGGCCTCAGTTTCCCCTCTGTAAGAGGCTGTCTCCGGGCCCCTTCCCCGCTGGGTGGGTGCCCACCCCGGGCTCGGGCTTTGGGGGGGCGCCTCCGGCCTCCCTTTTCCCCCGGGCTGGTCAGGAACTTTTTGGGAGAGGCCGCGGAGCTGGGCGAGACGCCTTCCTCCTCCTCCTCCTCCTCCTCCTCCTC
>NW_025362962.1:0-1420 GCF_016433145.1 Gracilinanus agilis
TTAACATTATTTATAAACTGAAATATATGTAATATTACATATGTACTAGTATATTTTTAACAATTAATTTATCAACTTTTTAAGTATAAGAACTCTTTTTACTTTTCATTATATCTGCAAAACTTAACATGGTAGATGAGAAGTTATTTCCAATTAACCATACATACACACATATTCGCCATATACACATTTATACACATACATATATGCACTAAGAGCTTAGCATCTCTCCTTTTAGAATATGAACTCCTTGAGGACAGGGATTATTTTTGTCACAATTTCATTGTAACCTCAACATTTATCACAGTGTCTCATAAATCTTATTAAGGGATGATTGACTAGTATTTGTTGTTACAAAAATAAATTACATATGTGTAGCTATATATGTGTATGTATATGTTTGTGTGCTTACAGTACTTCACTAAATAAATGATTTGGATTGAATTCATGGGTGAGACACCTCTGGTAACTGCAAACCTTGAACACCTTAGCATATAATTTCATTCTTTCTTGCAACCCCAGATTATTCAGTAAATAGCAGGCATGAAAACCTCTAACAATATTCCTCTGAAAAATTGTCTTTTTCCTAATGTATTGACAAACATACTCAAATCCATGGAAAACATTGGCTGTACAATCAAAGCATCTGGGATCAAATCCTGACTTTTTGATTTATTACATCCATGATTGTCCTTACCCTCAATTTCCTTATTTGTAAATTAATGCGGTTAATTTGCACTAGAATTTCTTATTCTGCTTTTTGTGATTTTTAAAAATTCATAACTGCATGGAACACAATTTATTTCCTTTATAATTCTATGTGTTTTTTTCCATTTCAAATATTCTTCTAAGAATCATAGGAATCACCAATATAACAAAGATGCCTGTGATATACAAAACATTAATCATCTTTTGTCTAGATGAATTGTTGAGGACCCTTAAAAATGTTTGTCTTAGATAATTTCCAGTTTCGCAGGACCTGGCATCTTATAGAATTGTCAATCACACATTCTTCGAAAACCAAGGAAACCTCTGTGACATAATAAAGACTTAAGTAGAGAATATTCAAATAGATTCATTAATGAAAAATCTCAAATAAAATCAAACAATTTTTCCTTTAATATAATGCATATTTTCTCAACTATATCACCTGAAAACAACATAAAAAGAAATGTAATTAGGTAGTAAACTGAGCACTGAAGTTTAATGAATTGGAAGGGAAAACCAAAATACTGAGTAGCTCAGCTAGTAATTTGTTGGTCATTAGCAAATGTGTTAACTTCTTAAGTTATAACTCTTCTACAAAGCTATTTCAGAAAACATCAGATTGCTAAAGTGATTAAATTAGTGTGAAATTAAGTATTTCATTAAAGCATCACATTTTCGTCAATGAATCTTCTTGGAGTAAACATTTCATCTA
>NW_025362963.1:0-1873 GCF_016433145.1 Gracilinanus agilis
AAAATAAATTTAAAACAAATAAAACTATTTAGAGATACAAATTTTCCATTAAGTCTTGCCTTTGTTCCTTACCAAAAATTCTGGACATTTGTCTCATAGTTGTCAGTATCTTTAGTATAATTATGTATTGTTTCTATGATTTAGTAATTGATTCAACAGTTCTTTAGGTTTGAGTTATTTAGCTTCATGTTGATTTTAATACTTTTTTCAGTGAGGCTCTATTAATTATAATTTTATTATTTTGTGCTCTGCAAAGGCTATATATAATAGTTTGCTTTTTGCATTTGTTTGTGAGAATTTTTTGCTATAAGACATGATTAGTTTTTATATAAGTATGCCATGCACAGTTGATAAAAAAAAAAGGTTATTGCTTTGTCAAAATTAATGTAAGTTCAAATAATGTAAAAGTCAATTTAGAGAATATTATAAATGATTCTAGGTCATATTTACACACAAGTCAAAATTCACTTAATGGAGGCCAAAGATTTTGACACACCACTACTTTAGTCACAGGATGTGAATATAATGAACTTTTACTTACAATATGGCCAAAAATTGTCTTAATTTTTTAAAACTCTTAACAAAATGGACAAAAGGAAGAATATTTTCCATGGAAACACTGCCCTAGGAAAAGGGAAGTGGTTTACTATTACATTAGCAAAAATTTGATATAATCGAATGGCATTAATGTGGTCATACTACCTCTGAAATAGGACAAAATGTTGGAATTCCTGAATTTATTGTGCATAATATAAAATATGCAAGCAAAATTTAAAAAAAAGAACAAAGCAAACCTGCATCAGTTCTTTCAGGTTTTCAAACAACTACAAGGAATAAGTGTTTTGGTAAAAGAAATGAAACATAGTTTAACTATGTGGATTGAAGGTTGCAATCAAAAAAACATTTCTCTTAGGAAAACAATCATCCAGACAAAAAATAAGGGTGATTTAAGGCATTATTAAAAAATTAAAATGATGTAAATAGAAAAAATAATTATTGCGATCATTTATTGGCTCAACCATTTTAAAAACTGAGCTCGATTTCATTTGATTAAAATTACTACAATGACCACCAGTATCTATGAAGACGTTGCAATTAAATATCATGATATTTTTTTGAAGAAAATAGTTTCAGTAGATGAATATACTGATCAACAAAATTTAAATGTGGATAAAATGGGCTAATTATAGAAAAGGATGCCTTTCAGAAATTAAATTTCGAGGAAAGAAAAAACTCAACTGTGTTCTAAAATTTAAATATCACCGAACAATTTTATTGGGCAATAATGCAGAAAGGTGTTTTAAACAAAAACCAATGCTTATTTATAGATCTTAAAATCTTTTGCACTCTGAGAAGTTATCACTATCAATGAAACCAGTTCTTTCTCAGTCAAGTAAGAAAGCATAGGCAACTAAAGTTGTTTATAAAACTGATTTTCAAGGGCTTTTTTAGCCTAACAAGAGAAGGTGGAGTCAAGATGCCAGAGTAGAAGCAGAGAAAGTTCAAACCACCTTGCAAATTCTCTCCAACCAAGCTAAAAATTATGCCTCAAAATGAATACTTGACTGAAAGAAACAACAAGATGGGCTGAAGCAACATTCATGCTCTTTTCTTGGCTTAAATGAATGGTCCTTTCACTGAAAGTCACGAGACTGGGTTCTTTTTGGGGCTCCAAACTTGCTCTTGGTGTTCTCTAGAGCATTTACCTCTAGGCAGGCACAGGTTTTATCTTATTTGATGGGCAGTCTAGGTCTGCCTGCTGTTTGCTGGGCTAAGGGAGGGAACTGGAGACAAGGAACTGTGGTACAGCTTAGAGACTTTTAGTTAGAGCAGTCAGCAGATGATCTCTCTCTCTCTCTCTCTCTCTCTCTCT
>NW_025362964.1:0-1002 GCF_016433145.1 Gracilinanus agilis
ATAGGAGAGCTGGCTCTTCAGGGGAGTATATTCAACTGAGTCCCAAACCTTATAATCCTTGATATAGTTCTCTCTCCCCATCCCTCACCCCTTAAAATTAGAAGAATGTATAGAATAGTACAGAAGAAACTGGAAAGGGTTGTTTCTCTAGTACAGGATCTCTATAGAGCTACTGAGGTACCCTGTGATTGATATAAATAAAGTTTCTGAACCTCCACAACTTTATCACCTAGACTGACAATCATAAGTGATTCACCGAACCCTTTTCCAAAGTCAAAGCTGTTTGTGTTCATTCTCACTGAGGCCCTACAAACCAGCAGCTGGGATTAATAAAAAGAAAAACTAAATTAAAAGCTTCCTACATGAGTCCCAGCATGCTTTTATTAAAGAAACAACCACCCCCACACTAGACTCACTAGCCCTGAGGACACCACGAGAAGACACCAAGTGTTCCCCATCACACACACAGAACAATCATTTATGGTCAATATGCTGAACCATACAGGCATGCCTCACTTTATTGCCCTTCATTTTATTGTGCTTTGCAAATATTGAGGATTTTTTTAAAAACAAATTTAAGGTTTCTGCTACCCCTGCCCTTGAGCAAAGCTATCAGTGCCATTTTTCCATAGTTTGTGCTCACATCATGTCTCTGTGTCACATTTTAGTGATTCTCGTGACATTTCAAACATTGTCATTGTTATTTTATCTGTTATGGTGACTTGTGATCACTGACCTTCGACGTTGCTGTTGTAATTGTTTGAGGGAGCCATGAGCCAGACACCTATGAGAAGGCAAACTTAATGGATAAATGTTGTGTGTTCTTTCTTCTCCAGAGATCAGCTGTTTCTCTCTTTCATCCCTTCTCTCTCTCTCAATCTCTTTCTCTCTCAATCTTTCCTCTTCTCTTTCAGTCTCTCTGTCTCTCCCTCCCACATTTCCTCTCTCACTCTCATCACCTCTCTCTTTTTTCTCTGTCTCTGTCTGTCTTTCTGTCTCTGT
>NW_025362965.1:0-1228 GCF_016433145.1 Gracilinanus agilis
GGGAAGGGCAGAGCGCACCTCCACACCTCCGGCTACGCGGGCCACGTCGGCCTCCTCGAAATGGAGGCATTTTTCGCTCTCGAAAAGCCGCGCGGCCTCTTTAAGCCGCCCTGAAAGCCCGCTTCGAGCCTTTAAACTTTATGTCGCGTGTAATGGTGTAATTGATGTCAAGCACGGCGCATGCTCCGCCGCCTGACATTGGCCCGTCCCGCGAGCGCCCGCCCGCAGCCCAGGCTCGGGGTGGCGGGAGGAGCCGGCCGCCGCTCAGTCACCTGCCCAGGAAATCAGGGCAGAAGGAAGTTTATGGCTCGGAATCGGGAGGTTCAAATACCAAATAATTAAGGCAGCGGCGAATGGAGGCCGAGTCCTCCCATCTCGTGATTCCGGGGCTAATTGGCTGGATCTGGAATTTGGCCACGCGGCATATAAAACTTTATAGGCCTTGCCGAGCCCCCGCTGGGCGCGCTGATGCTTCTGTGGCTTGGGGGGGACCGAGCTGGTCCCTTCGCAGGGCCGGCCGCCTTACCCAGATCCGGAAACAAAACTAGGCTTCCCAAACCCCGCGGCTCCACGGTCTCAGCGCGGCAGAGCAGGAGGCGACCTCCCCCATCATCCTCACTTGGCAGAGGGCAAAGGGAAGCCTCCCCCAGAGGGCAGGGGACTTGGCCAGGGTCACACGGTGAACCGTCGCAGAGGCATCCCCTGCTTTCCCCCACTGTCTCTGTTTCAAATCTGCTTCCTGGTTCTGTCCAGGGTCCGATGAGAAAAGGTTGGTGGCGTCCAAAGTCAGGGCTTCCTTAGCCATCATTTCCTCTAACTCCCAGTTATACAGAGGAGGAAACTGAGGCCTGCAGAAGGGCCTGCTCAGATCACATGGCAAGTTAGGAGCAGAGGAGGCTCCTCCTTCCCCGAGTTTTTCTTTGGAGAAAGAGCCCTAGATTCGAGGTCAGCAGAGACTTGGGTTCCAGTCTCCCTCCTAGCACTTAGCCAGTGATATGCCTCCAGGCAAGTCACTTTATCTCCCCAAGACCCAGTTTCTTCATCTGCGAAACTGGGTTCCTAATATTTGTGTCACCTGAATGTGGTGCTGAAACTGGACTCCGGAGTCAAACAACAAGTGGGGGGAAACGACATTCCCTCCACAGCATGGTGGGGATCGTGAGGAAGAGCTTCCCACCGCCTGCATCACCAGGCAGGCAGCCCACAAGCGTTTATCAAGCCCGGCACC
>NW_025362966.1:0-2754 GCF_016433145.1 Gracilinanus agilis
CTTTTCTTTCCTCTCTCTCTCTCTATCCTCCTCTTCCCCTTTCTCCCCCTCTCTCTCTCCCTCCTGCTCTATTTTTCTCTCTCCTTCCCCTTTCCTTCTCCCTCTCCATCCCTTTCTCTCTCTCTCCCCCTCTCTCTCTCTCTGTCTCTCTCTGTCTCTCTCTCCCCCCAACACCTCCCTCCTCCAGCTTCTGACCTCATAATTCAATTGAAACTGCTCTCTCCAAAGTTACAAATTGACACGCAAACATATTCCATAAAAATACTCTGATATAACATCGGATATACAGTAAATATGTAATTAAAGGGATGCCAAGCGCTTTACATGCATTAACACATTTGATCCTCAATAAATGTTTGTTGAAATGAATTGAAAATGCCCGTAAAAACATACAGAGACGGAAGCCTAAAGAAAGGCATTCTCGTTATTCTCAATTGGACTCTTTTTCGTACTCCAGTGACATTTAGGAGCCGGGCTAATGGCTCTCATTTCCACACATAGCAATAGTTCAACAATTAGCTACATTCCTCCCCCCAAATCCAGAAGTTGGTTAACAGGACATAAACTCAGTAGCTGGGCAGGTTCTAATCCACTGACTGTGCTACAGCCAAGTCCTTTCCCCTCATCTGACCCTCGTTGTCAACCTCATGAGGTAACTGCTACGGTTATCAGAAGTCCGATTTTACACATGAGGAAACTGAGGCTTGGCCCAAAGATGTGACTTCAAGAATCTGATTCAATAAACATTTATTGAGCACCTACTATGTGCCAGACCCTGTCCGGAAATAAGTGTCTATGGCCGGATCCAGACCTACATGCCCTCAATGCCAAGTCCACTGCTCATCTCGTGCCGTCCGTCACCACTTTTTGGGTGAAACGGCCCTCAACAAAAACAATGGCCGGGCCAAGCACACAGCTATTTCTGCGTGACCCCGTCATGGATCCATCTCTTTGGCAGTCATCCCAACCCTGCTTAAGCTTCGTCCCTTCTCAGAATCATGTTGTTGATGACATAAAACAGACATACAAGATGGCGGTGAAAATCAGTTATGTCGAAAAATAGAAATCCAAGTTTCAAATGGTTTTCAAAGTTCACAAACTCCACATTAAGGACTCCTCGGCCAGAAATTCTGGTTTTTAAGCCGGTGGGTGATCCAGGCAAAGCCAACCGAGTCCGTCTACTCCTTGGAGGTAGAGCCAAGAACTAGGGAGGTGCGAGCTGGCCCTCCCACGCACATTCCCACCAAGAAACCAGAGCTGTCAGCCAGCCAGGAAGCTGGAGTGCAGCCTTGGGGCACAAGGGTTACCTTTACCCACAGAAGAATCATCGAGGACCCAGGTGCGAGTCTGTTGGGCAAGAATGGAAGCCAGCCTTGAGGCTTGAGCAGGAACTTCCCGAGACCCCGAGGAAACTTCTTGCTGGCTGCTGTTTTAACCTTCGTGCCAACAATTTTTATCCTCTGAACTGTTTCTAAGTTGCCTTGAGAATTATTTCGACCAAAGGGATTAGAATGATTTTGCTAAAAGGACTATTTGTTACAATCTTTTGGCTCTCAGAGGTCTACTGTCCCGGGGCAGGAGAGCAAACGCCACACATAATCACCCTCATAGAGGGGCGCACAGAATGAGAGGGCTGGAAGGGGGAGCATTCTAGTCCCTCCATCTTACAGATGGAGGAAACTGAGTCTTAAAAGGCATGAACTGATTTGCCCAAAGTCAAAGCACCAGTCGCAGACTCAAGACCCGAAGTAAGGTCTTCTGCAGACTCTGTTCTCTCCTCTCATTGACCCTCCATATCCTGGCCATCCAAGAAGCCATTATGCTACTCACCAGTACAACAAATCCCTCCCTGCCATCTCTGCTAAAGCTCCCCATTAGTTCAGAGTTGATTTTCATTATATAAGCCCAGCTGGAGCAGATGGAATTAAGAAACAAGGAGGGGCATCCCACATCCCAGTAGTCCACTGCCAGATGTCCCAATGTCTCCGTATATCTGCACGCTCCCTTTGCTAGCAACAAGCCGGTGGCCGTTTGGTCTGCACATAAGGCTGCTAGAAATGGGCCAGCAAACCAGCGACCCATTCGGAAAATGGGTTTGTTTTTCCCAGGAAGGATATTTTCAGATGAGTTTAAAACAATGTAGGCAGTGACTTGAATAATGTGAACAAAAGGAAGTTAGCCCAAGCCCAGCACCGAGTAAACAAAATAATAGATCTTGGTGTTGGTGAAAAGGAGAGAGGGAGCCTCATCTCTTCCTTGGAGAGGTGGCGGACTCAGGCAGTAGACACTGTCACACGTGACCAGATGGTTCATCGCTTGGGAGGTGAGCTCGATATAGCTTGTATGTGCAAGTTGTCTCCTCCATTAGAATATGAGCTCCTTGAGGGCAGGGGCTGTTTTTGCCTCTCTTTAAATCCCCAGGACTTAGCACAGTGCCTTGAACATAGCTGACACTTAATAAATGCTTGCTGACTGACTAGTACGGTGGCTCTAATCCTGGGCAAGTCCCTGAACCTCTCTTAGCCTCAGTTTCTTAGTCTGTAAGGTGAGAAGAATAATAGTATCTGCCTCACAGATTTCTTTGTATCAAATGAGATAATACCTGTAAAGTGCTACAGTATTATTAGTATTATTACTATATTAGTATTATTAGCATTATTACTATATTAGTAATATTAGTATTATTACCATAATAGTATTACTAGTATTAGTATTATTAGTATTATTACTATATTAATATTATTAGTATTATTA
>NW_025362967.1:0-1551 GCF_016433145.1 Gracilinanus agilis
AAGAAAGAAAGAAAGAAAGAAAGAAAGAGTCATGAGGATATGATGATTAAGAAACCAGTAGCAAATTGACAAAGAGGACAAAAAATGAGAATAGTCAATGTTGGAAGGGTGGCTGGTAGGGTTACAAATTGGTATAATCATTTTACAGAGCAATTTAGAATTATGAGAAGAAAATTATTGAAATGTCCATATCTAAAATGTCTATGACCCAGAGACTCCACAGTTAGACATATATCCCAAAGTGTTTAAATACAAAAAGAAAGAATTTATTTTTATACCAACATATTTATCATATACCAGTACTTTTTGTAATAGTAAAGAACTGAAAATAAAATATTTATTTCCTAAATATTTATTGCCTAGAGAATGGTTAAGTGGGTTATGGCATCTGAATGAATGTAAAGAAACTAATGCTCTACTATAAGGAATGAAGAATACAGAGAAGCATGGGAGGGTTTGTGTGAATTGATGCAGAGTGAAGAAAGCAGAACCAAGAAAACAAATCTCTATAATGACTACCATCTAAATAGAAAGAACAGCAAAGTAAAACCCTCTAAAGTGAATGCAATAAAATTACAGTGATCAAGCTTGGTCCCAAAAGAGTAGACAGCTATCCCAGGAGTTTGGCTATGAAAGGGAGAAGGGACCTAAGATGACAATTTCTAGGATGACAGAGTCAAGTAAGGATTTTGTTGTTGTTGTTGTTGTTTTTAAGATAAGGGTGTCATGGACATGTTTTTAGGCAGTAGGGAAGGAACCAATAGAGAAGGAAAGATTAAAGATTGGCAGGGGTTGGGAGAATGATTGTGGGGACAATCTGCTGAATGAGAGAGGAGGGATCAAGTATACACATATGAATAGGGTATGATATTATGATAATAATTCTACCTGAGGGCAAATGGAGACTCAAAGGAAGCAAAATAGAAAGAAAAAAACCTTTGTTCTTCATATATGATATTCCATTTCCCGTCTCTATGCCTTTGCACTGGCTATATCCCATGCCAACAATGTACTCCTTCTTCACCTCCACCTCTTAGAATTTCTAGTTTCCTTCCTTTAAAACTTAGTTTGAGCACCATCTTTTACATCAAGCCTTTCCTGACCCCACCCACTCCAGCATCCTCAGCCTCCAAAAATTACTTTGTTTTTATTTTGTATATATATATACACAGATATTGCCTCTTCATATAGAATGTAAGCTCTCTGAAGATAGGGAATATTTCATTTTTGCCTTTTTGCCACCCTCTTGAAGGCCCCAGCACAGACATTAGCTTGGTGCCTGATGTCCCTGCCACCTCATTTCAAGCACAAGAAGACATAGTTCAGACCCAGAAGTCTCAGGGGGCTACTTGAAAGTGTGCAGTGTGGCATGTACACATCATTCCTCACCAGTAAAAGTATTCAGAAAATCCCTCATCTCAGCCACCACATTTACTCTGTGTGTACATATATGTGTGAGAGACAGACAGATAGAGAAAAAGAAAGAGAAGCAGTGAGAAAGAATGAGAGAGAGAATAAAAGAGAAATAAGAGAGGGAGAAAGAAAATGAGA
>NW_025362968.1:0-2183 GCF_016433145.1 Gracilinanus agilis
AGGAGGAGGAGAATTCTCCTTACCCTATTCCTTATTGCAATCTATTCATGATGACAACATTTCCTTTAATATGGCATTTTGTATTTCTTGTGTTCTTTCTTCCAGTTGTCTAATAGACCTTGGGGCCAAGACATTCTTTCCTCCAAGGCTAGAACTTATCATCTCTCTTCCTCTTCTTCCTCTCGACTTCACATCTTGAAAGCTTCAATCATGACAATATTTCTCCAGGGTGTTCAGCACATGTGCCTTCCTGTGCAGATTTCTCCAGCCTTGGTTTCTGGATTGGAACTCTCTGCTTGGGTCAGACTCTGCTCTCTCCTTTATTCTTGAATGATGTAGGCCGGCTCTGTTTGTTTTCCATCAGTTCACTTTTATCATTTTTTCTGGTACTCTTTTAGAACTTAACCGAGGTGTTTGTGGGGAACCTGGGCTCCTCTTGGTCCTAAAGAGTCACCATCTTATCCTCTAACCTGAATTTTATTTCAATTCATTGATGCAGTCCACAAATATTTATTAGGTTTAGATTGTATGGAATGTGAAATTCAAGAACAATAATTTTATATTTTATTCTGTAGACAATAGAGTAACTTAAAGGATTTTCAAGGAAGAAAAGTAATCCTATTTCTCATGGACAAAGAGTATTTTGACAGCTGCATGAACAAAGTAAGGGAAAACATTCTAAGACTACTATAATAATAGCCCAGGGGGGAAATTAAAATAATATGCACTATTGTGTTACAGTGTGAATAAAAGATAAAGTATAGAGATGCATAAATTTGTGGGAAAAGAATCAATAGAACTTGACAAATTATTAAATAGGAGTGGGGGAAGGAAGAATCAAAGAACAAAAGTCACAATGAATCTGAAGTTTTTAACCTAGATGAAGAGAGGGTTGCTATCAACAGAAATCAAGAATTTGGTGAAAAGATCAAATTTTCCGGGAGAATGCAGGGAATGGGATGAATTTTGTTTTGTATGTGTTAAATCTAAAGTGTTAGCATGGCACTGGGCATGGCATTTTGACACATAGCACTTAAATGCTTGTTAATTAATGTATTAATGTTATTGTAGAGGACGGGAATGGAAGAAAAGTGGAATTGTTTGTACAAAGAGGACGCTATCATTGTGTGTAGGACTACACCTGGCAAGGCTCATACATAATTAAGAGTCCCTTCCAACCTGTCCTTTGTACTCTTGAGCAGTGATCAGAGGTTCTCTTTTGTAATGTTCTATTATTATTATTATTATTCCTGTTGACTCCTTAGGAGCATAGGGCCGCAACCATCTCACGCCAACGGACTCTGTTCTGGGCAGTACTTTTTATTTCTCTGTCTCTGGGGCTGTGTCTACACCCAAATCTATTGGAAAACAAAGGCTGAATTTCTTCACCCAGTATCAGACCGGTTGGGGTGTATAGGCATTATCTCAGTCTCATGGCTTCAGTCTTTCTTCACAAAGAACCATATAATGCCTCCTGCCCACACCCCAATGCTCTAATGACTTGTGTTACACCACATTGATCTCTGTTCTATCCTGTTGAACATTCAGTGGATTTCTTTGTGCACCTCATTATCCCACTTACTTCTGTCTGATTGCATTCCATTGGTCTTCCATTAGCCCAGGCGAATCTTATGACCATGAGCATCTCTTCAGTACCAATAAGGCATTTGGTGATCCTGGCAGGAAATTCTGGCTTTCCATGAGGACTGATCTTCAAGGAAATTACAAAGTAGGCAGGATTCATCTTCAGCACTGGCTTCACCAATCTTGTCTACCTCTAATATCTTCCCTAATCTCTTGGTAAGCCCAGAGCAAGAGCTTCAACTAAAGTCCATCCTCATCTGAGGTTTCATCTCTTTGGTCAAGGCTCTCATGACACTTAGGTCTCCCATCCCTGGCTGTTACTTTGTGATTTCCAGTCATCAAGATCTTATTGCTATTCATTATATAAATTAATTTAATTTACTATATGCAAGGCATTCTACTAGGTGCTCTAGTGTCTACAAAGCATAGTCCCTGCTTTCAAGGAGTTTAAATTCCTCTCTGTATCTCTCTTGCTCTCTGTCTCTCTCTCTCTCTCCTTGCTCTCCTTTCTCTCCTTGTCTTTCTGTCTCTCTCTGTCTCTCTCTGTCTCTGTCTGTCTGTCTTTCTGTCTGTCTCTCCTCTCTCTCTCTCTCTCTCTC
>NW_025362969.1:0-1732 GCF_016433145.1 Gracilinanus agilis
GAACCACTTTTAAAGATAGCCAGTTTTTTTGTGGCTACTCAAGTAGTTGGACTTGTTTCAGTTTTCCATCTGGACCATGCCCAGAGTTCAAGTTCCCTTTCAGAGTGGCTTCAAGCTCAGCACCTAAAGAAAGCTGCCTCCTCTTATCTCTTGCCAGATTGTTGCAGGAAGCAATCAGCTGTGAAGAGTCTTCCAGTCCCTGCTTGGACAGCTCTTGGCAGAAAGGGAAGGGATTCATTAGAAAGGAAGCTAAGAGGAAAGAAAGCAAAGGCAGATTCAGTAGATTTGCAGATAGATCCTAATCACCATGCCTTGAGTTATTGAACAATCATTATTCATCACATTTAATTTGTCATTTCACTGTGAAATCAGGACCTTATCATGTCTGACCTCCAAACTGTTGGATGGCTTTCCTTCCTTTATCCTGTGTTCCATCTCCTTATCACCCTGGTACTCCATCATCACCATTCATCTACTCTGCATCAGAGAACTTCCTTGCCTATCTCTCCTTAGACTGTGCTTCTCTTCTGATGGAGCAGAGGAGGCAAACTGGCTGCCTTCCACTCCCTGTATTCTTCTCAATCCCAGATTTCTTCAGTTTTCAGCTCCCTGACTTGTGCCACCTGGTCACTTCCTCTCTTGCTAAGGTTGGCATTGTTTTCCTTTTGGCTTTGGAGAAACTTTCTCTCCCTGAAAAATCCTCTTCTCAAATTGCTGGAAATGGAGAAAATGATGCATTGCTTCCTGGCGGTGTGAAAGGAAGCAACTCTGCTATTCATCCAAGAAGGAGCAGAGAATATTGGAATTGTAAGAGAGAGAAGAAATTATTTAGTGCAATTTTCTGTACAATGCCTCTGCAGACAATCCCTAACCAGGTTCCTATGGGTTGTTGTGTCATTTCTAACTGTGCCTAACTCTTCATAATCCCATTTGGGGCTTTCTTGGCAAAGATGCTGGAGTAATATGCCATTTCCTTCTTCAGTTCATTTTAAAGATGAAGAACTGAGGCAAACAGGGTGAAATGACTTGCCCAGGATCACACAGTGAGTAAGTGCCTGAGGCTAGATTGAAATGCAGGACAATGAGTTTTCCTGACTCTAGCTCCAGCACTCTATACACTATGCTACTTAGCCACCTTCAAAAAAATTTTTTAGTCATTTTTCAGTCCTCTCTGACTCTTTATGACCCCATATGGGGCTTTCTTGGCAAAGACTCTAGAGTGGTTTACCATTTCCTTCTCCAGCTCATTTTACAGATAAAGAACTGAGGCAAGTTACTTTCCTAGGGTCATGCACCTAGTGTCTGGGGCCAGATTTATATTCACGTCTTTCTGACTCCAGGGCAAACCCTCTATCTACTGCACTACCTAGCTGCCTATGTAGTTCACTCTGAATACCTGAACTGGTGGGGAGCTCACTCCTCATTGGACAACTCATTCTCTATTAAACAGATCGAGGGATTAGACAGTTTTTAATTATGATGAGTTATTTTTAATTATGATGAGTTAATTAATTATGACTAAACGGATTAATTAACAGTTGGATGCTTAAACCTATTCATTGATGATTAAATAAATTGATTAAAGATTGAACAGATCCAGAGAATAGACAGTTTTAATAACTGATCTATAAGCTCTAATTCTTGGTTCTCCTTCGGTCCTTGGGAGCTGGAAAAAAACCCACATTTCCCCTCAGTCTCTTCTTCTGTAGCCTAGACATCTCAAATGTCCCCA
>NW_025362970.1:0-3340 GCF_016433145.1 Gracilinanus agilis
AAACATATGCACATACACACAAAGAAAATGAAAGAAAATGAAAAGCAATATGAAAAATAGTACTCTTCTTTCTGTAGTTAGATTCAATTAGTTCTTCCTCTGGATCTAGCTAGATTTCATCATGAGTCCTTTAGAATTGTCTTGAATTATTGTACTGCTGAGAAAAAATAAGTTATTCGCAGTTTATCATTGTACAATATTGCTGTTATGGTCTATAATATTCTCCTTGTTATGCTCAATTTTAATTTTGCATTCAGTTCATGTAAGTTGTTCCAGATTATTCTGAAAACATCCTGCTCATCATTTCTAATAGCATAATTGAATCCCATTACAATTATATACAGTAACTTGTTCAGCTATTCCTCAATTAATGGATACTCCTCAATTTCTAATCCTTTTGGCACCACAAAAAAGTTGTTATAAATATCTTTGTACAAATAGGTCTTTTAATTTTTTTTATTTTTTTTTTTTTATTTCTTTGGGATATAGACTTAGTAGTGGCATTTAGGGGCCTGGTTTATAGTCCTTTGGGCACAATTCCAAATTGTTCTCCAGGATAATTGGACTGATTCACAACTCCAACAGTGTACTGATGTCTCAGTTTTCCCACATCCCTTCCAACATTTATCGTTTTTCTTTTCTCTCATAACTCTTTCAGAATTCTTCAAGAACAAGATCCTTTATTTTTCACCAAAGTCTGAAGCAATTCTGATACATCTTATATTCTCTCCTAGTGTTACTTTGGGGATAAAGTTTTCTCATCTGTAAAATGAGCTGGAGAAGGAAACATAAAAAGTTTGATAAATTACTAATTTCAAATTATTAATAAATTTCATGGATATAAACCTCAGTTCTTATAGAGGCAATGATTATCCATTGTATAAAGGGATAGCAATTCTTTTCCCAACTAGAAGATGTTAAAATATAACTTCCCTTGATTTATGAGTGGCATTGCTATTTCTGCATATTGTTAGAAATACAGAAAACAACTTGCCAATAAAGTAAGAATTCCATTCATCTCACAGTCATTTATTTAGTTGTTCACTGGGTACTAACTAGTACTATGCTTTACTGTCACTTAATTAGTTTCATCATCATCAATTTTTTTTAGACTCCAAAAGGCTGAGAAATAGAAGAGAAAGTGATCTGAACTGGAGGGAAAACTCTGGCTTCTTTCTGGTGATATATCTGTATCTTCACACATGCAAGTATACATACACAAACATATGTGTATAAGGGTATATATGAATACACATATGAACACATGCACATATGAACTCATTGGCACATATTACAATATGTATGTGTATATTTGTATATATGTATGCATGAATATAAATAATGACTTTTAGCCAAATCAGCAGGAGAAGTAACTTTATTTCTATTGATTTCAATTTACTTATACATAAAAGAAGAGATGGAATTAGTACTCAAATATCCCTACCATCTATAAAACTCTGTGACTTAGGTGAAAGTAAGAATGAAAACCAGTTTGTCCTACATACATGTGTGGTAAACAGTGTTTTCTAAGGTCTATAATAGCTATATGAATCATGAACTTTCCCAGAGGGATTTAAGACTAGTTTTATCTTTCTTCAATATCTATGCAATGCCTATAGTGTCATTAGCCACAGGTTTTTCAAGTTTTGCCTTCTGTTCCTAGTTAGAAATAGTAAGAGGAGGAAAAGAGTCATAAAATGGTAAATATCTGAGATTTCAGAGGATATTTTGTCCAACAAATTATTACATGTATTAATTCTTATTCCATAATTCCTAACCATAGTCCCATCCATCCCTGGCTAGAATACTGTGAGTGAAGGGTAATTTACCACCCCACGACTCAGTAGTCTACTCTATTGTCAAATAGGATTACAATTTTTGTAAGTTAAACCAAAGCTTCTGCTCTTATAAAAATACATACTGTCTCAGCCCTAGCATTGTCTTTAAAGGATGAGAAGATATGAGTGACCTAAGTTACTGTTTTTCTTATTTATTTGCTTTTTTCATTTCAGGGAATGCCATCTGCCATTGCATTTGTAGTTCTTTTCTCAATCACAGATGTCTACTCTCAACATCACTGAGGACAAGATTTCTACCTTTTTCCTCATTGGGATCCCAGGAATGGAGCATATGCACATTTGGATATCAATACCCACCTGCCTCATATATATCATTGCTGCTCTTGGCAATTCTACCATCCTCATCCTCATCAAGACAGAACCATCTCTCCATGAACCCATGTACTATTTTCTCTCCATGTTGGCTTTTTCTGATCTTTGCCTATCTTTCTCTTCCTTGCCAACTATGCTGAGAATCTTCCTGTTCAATGCTCCAGGAATCTCCATTGATGCTTGCATTGCCCAGGAGTTCTTCATCCACACATTCACTGCTATGGAGTCCTCTGTGCTTGTAATCATGTCTTTTGATCGTTTTATAGCTATTCGCAACCCCCTAAGGTATAGCTCCATTCTCACCAGTGTCAGAGTTGTGCAAATTGGGTTAATCTTTGCCATGCGATCTTTTGTATTCATACTCCCATTCCCTCTCACCTTAAGAAGGTTGAGATATTGCAAGGGGAAGCTCCTCTCTTATTCCTACTGTCTCCATCTGGACATAATGAGACTTGCCTGCTCTGATAACAGAATTAATGTTATCTATGGTTTCTTTATTGCTATCCTGAGTATGTTGGACTTTTCAGTTATTGTAATGTCTTATGTGCTGATCTTAAAGACAGTTTTGGGTATTGCCTCCCATCAGGAGCATTTGAAGGCACTCAACACCTGTGTGTCCCATTTCTGTGCTGTGCTGATCTTCTACATGCCAATCATAAGTCTGTCCATTGTCCATCGCTTTGCCAAACATGGTTCCCCAATCATTAGGATTCTCATTGCTGATATATTTTTGCTTGTTCCTCCACTGATGAATCCCATTGTTTACTGTGTGAAGACCAGACAGATCCGGGAGAGGGTCCTGGGGAAGTTAAGACTAAAGAAGACCTAGAGAAAGATGCTAGTCATTCCTGCTATAATCTTTTATATTCTGTACTCACAAAGTATTTAAATGTTTTTCAATAAGGGGACATTGGGGCAAAACACTAAGACTAATCTCTTATCTAGCAAGAAAAAATCTGCTAAAAGATAATACTGAAATAATAACTTTCTGAAAACATAGATTTCTGGATTCTGAAATATTGAATTTTCTCCCTGACCACTTCTCTTTTGTATAAGAGCTCATTGGCTCTATTTTGTATATATCATCTTTATATTCTTTTTGCCTTTATTTCTTCTGAATAAGCTTTTGAGTAGTTGAAGATGACTCAACAGTTGTGAATCTGAGTAAC
>NW_025362971.1:0-3858 GCF_016433145.1 Gracilinanus agilis
GTATATGTGCATGTTATATTCATATTATATGCATACATAGCATATGTATACATACATGGCATATATACATGGACATGGAGGCTTAAGAATCGGACCAAAAATGCCTTAGATTGGAAATGAAAGAAAATTTCACATATAAGTTAAATATCACAGACAGCATTCATGACAACATAGAAAGAAGCAAAGCACTGGAGAAGTCAAGTAATTCATAGGAAACACCACTCAAGAAGAAATGAAATATTATTACTAGAAATTCCCTCTACTAACAATACAAATATATGCAAAATATAGACAACAAGCAAAATGAATTGGAGATACTAATATAATTAAATTTCTCTCCACAGGTATCACTAAAAGTTGTTGAGATGTGACTCCTCATCAGAATGACAATGGAGGGGCATATTTTATTTGAATGGAAGAGTTTAGATAAAAGAAAATGGTGTGGGTTGCCTTGATTATCAAGAAGATATATTCTTGAGTGGTAATTCACAAAATGGAGATAGGAAGCATTAACATTTACAAAGAAGATATCAGCACCATGGCCAGAGGTCAGGGCAAAGCAGGGGTGATTGAAAGCAGAAAGAACAGACAGTGCCAGATCACCTACAACCTAGTGGCATTGTGCTATGCCATTGCAATGTGTGTGCTGGAGGGGAAAGAGGGTATCGTGTTAAAACAGATATTTAAGAGAGGAGGACTTTTACTAGCATCAATAGCTACCGTTAGGTTGAGTCACCTTGTGCCCTTTGGAGGACTGGGTTGTTCAGAGAATGAGAGAGTAAGACCCAGGAGTAGAAGGTATTGGGCTTTCCCCAAGATAAAATTCTCTTATGCAGACACATCTCTGTATCTCTTCTCTTGTGCACAAATCTATGTAGAAACAAGTTAAGGAGAGCATATGTGCCAGCCTCACACTACAAGGGACCAGAGTTTTAATAAAGGACATTTCAGAGACAGATTCAGCTGCATTTTAATATTATGTTGGTTCTCATAGTCTGTCCCATTACACTAAGAGAGTATTTGAAAACTCAAATGAAACAGTAATTTTGAAAGAAAGTATTTGGGTGAAATCAATGGAGACAGAAACAGATAAGATAGTATGATGGTATACTATAGACTACCTGGACAGAAGGGGGAAATAGATGATAAGCTATAGAAAGATCATAATATGGAATAAAGGTAATATAATAGAAATGGGGAAACTCTAACTATTTGAATACCTAATGCAACAGGAGAACTGGACTTGAAATCAGAAGAGTCAGATGACCTTGGTTCAAATGCTGACTGACATTTATGTGACCATAAGCAAGTCACTCAAACTCTGTGGACCTCAGTTCCTCATATGTAAAATTAGGGGATTAGACTAGATGACCCCTACATTTCTTCTCAATTCTAAATTCCTATGAGCCTATGACCTCTGCAAAAAGTAATGCACTGAGAAATTCTTGATAAGACTCTAATACTTTCATCTTTTAGAATGTGGAAAAAGAAAAAAGGGAGATTTATTATTCCACATCTGTTCCTGCCCTACAGGAAAGAATTGGTTGCTGAGATAAAAATCTTAAAAGAAAGTGGGGCCATATCATCTTAGATATTTTGGGGCAGATATGGAAAGGTATTATAGAGGGAGTCCAATTTTCTTCAAGGAGAATTTTCTTTTAAGACACTTTTGGAATTATTTCCCTCCTTTTTCACCTTGGTTTCACATCTCTGAAATGGACCTGAGGCTATTTTTTCACCCTTCGTGGTGCTGATTAGCCCTTTTGCTATTTCATGGTTTTCCTTTGTTCATCTCTACTTGGCTCTGGCTTATCTACCATCTCCTATAGCTTCCTGGAGTCTAGAATTTCCCTGCCAGGCTATTTATTGTATCAAGAAGGGCACAGTTATCTAACAAACTTTCCATTTCATTAATTTCTACTGAAGCATGAGGTCTGAGATTTTTCTCTTGACATTTAAAGTAGTATGAGAATATGACTCATACTAGGTGGTAGACTGATCATTCTGTACCCAGTCACCTGCCACCCTTCCACACAAACATTCATCTCTATAGGTCCTTGCATAGCATTCTGTGGTTATCTATCTCAAGCCTCTGTTATGACAAACTCTGCCAGATGAACAATTTCTTTTATTATAAGTTGTCTCTTTCTTATAGAGGCAGCCCTGGTGTAGTGCGTAGAGGACTGGCTGGCTTTGAAAATGAAAAGACATGCTCAACTCTGGAATCTAGCACTGAAGAGTCTGAAAAACCATGAACATGGCATTAACCTGTCAGCACCCTCAGACAACTTTCTAAAACCCAAGTTATAATGAGGTGATACTCAGCTCTTCCTTATAATGATAAAAACTATTCATATGAAAAAGCAATCTCTTTAATACTAAATTGGTCTTACTAAGTTGGTCTATCTTGGTCTATCCTTAGTACTTAACTTACTTAAATCACTGGCACTTTGCATAACACTATTCTCCCTCTCTTCTACATGTGATCTTATGGGAGACAAAATAAATGGAAGAGATCAGAACACAATCATTGGATGCTGATAGATTCTTTAAATTTAACTTTAAAAGAAGAGTGGGAGTTTAACATGTCAGTGAATAGATTGGGTGAGGCATTCCAAGTATAAGAAATAGTACAATGTATCCCAAAAATCTTACTGCAGTCTTGAACTACTAAAGCTTAAGATTCTTGGAACACCCTATATAATCAAAGACACAGAGGTAGGAAGTTGTAGGATGCCTAATAAGGACAGTTTCTATGAATAGTAAAGCTTATATGAGAGAAGGCTAGAAAAGTAATGTGCCAGATTACAGACAGCTATGAATGCCAGGTGATTTCCTAGATAGATATCATAGATTTTATGGTTTAGTACTAGAGAGGATTTTAAAGACCATCTAGTCCATATCTCATTTTCTGGATAAGTTGTAGTCCATGAAAGTTAAGTGAGAAAGTTATAAGATTGACTACAAAAGCATGACAAAAGCCCTATGAGAATAGAGTAAGGAGCATTACTGGCAAGGAAAGCTAAGAATAACCAAAAAAAGTGGTGCTTTGTAATTATTTTGGGGAAAAGAGGAGGAACAAAGAAGAGATAGTACTCTTCAGGGGAGTTGAGATCATGGTAGTTGATAATGGAGAAAAGGCAGAATCACTGCCCTATTTTATCTTGTTTTACCTTTCAAGGGGAATAATTTTGGAGCTGAAAGAGACTGAATAAAAATAGCTGATAGGAAGATTAAATACAAGACATGGAGGAAGATGGTGAGGGAGCACCAAGTTGCCTTGAGTAATTCAATCTACCAGGCCCCCCAAAAAAACTATATCCCAGGGTCTTGAAAGAACTGGCAGTTATGACTGATGAGTCAATGTTAAAAGTCTTAGAAATATATGAGAATAGTACCATTGGACCATTGAAATTATATTGTATTGAATCCATCAACAAACATTTAAGCATTTATTAACTTGTCAGATTAGCTAACTAATTGAGAGGAAGCTTCTGAAGAAACTAGACAAAGGACAGATAAAATTTTGGGTTCAAAAAGAAAAAGTTAAGTCAAAACTGCAGCTAAAAAGAGCAAGTAAGATCCTGGAATGGAAGACCCTGGACATGAATATTCATAATAGGTGATTAAAATGAAGGACAAAGGAATAAATTCAGTCCACCAAGTTGCCTCATCTACATCTCTCTAGCATCTTTGCAAAATAACCTTCCTAAAAACTACGGCAGTCTCACTGACCACCATACTCCCTCAATTCTGATCCTTACATCTACCCCATCATTATTGAATAACTGAACCAATCTTAGGAGAGCTTTGGGCTGAATAGGAAGATATAGTAGAAATAGAAAGAGAAGGGAAGGG
>NW_025362972.1:0-1274 GCF_016433145.1 Gracilinanus agilis
AAAAAAGTTGGAAAGCCTTATGTAAATGTGGGCTATTTTTAAGAAAGTGGGTGAGAGTTTTCAGCAGCATTTCATTTTCAAAACCAGTTAACCTTCATTTTAGAGATGAGAAAACTGAGACTCAGTGATATTAAATGACTTTGAACATAGTTTCATGATAAATGATATACCTCAAACTGGGATCTAGGTCTTTTCCAAGGCTAATGCTTTCTTTATGACACCATATGACCTGCCCATCGATGCTGAACAAATATGGTTCTTCTTTTATGTTAAATCTGAGAAAGATGAGAAGGTCTAGGGTTGAATGGCCTCTGACCAATAGGATGGGCAAAGGTCCATGAAGCCAGTCTTGCAGCAATGGCCTCCTTAGACTTCATGCTATTAGGAGGGAAAGAAGATATAGCCCTCAGCAATAAGCTACCCCTAAACTCATCTGAAACAGTGTTGTTTACTCTTCTGCTTACCCCTCAGTTTGCCACCCAGTTTACCTCTCAGCTTACCACCCAGTTTACCCTTGTTTACCACTCAGTTTACCACCACTCAGTTGGTATATATATATATATACCACTCAGTTGACCAGTCCACACATTATCTGGGGGCAATCTAATTCTTTTTCTTTGAAGGCCAGATTTTTCTTTTGATTACAAGGAACTTTAGCAAGAGGGAGACATGTCAACACTTAGGAAACAGTGACAAAAGGGAATATTACTGGGGAAAATTGAAAACTGCCCTTTAGCAGATGGTTTTCCTGAGAGCTTCACAAGAGGACTTTTTTACTTGGCCAGCAGCAGGGACAAGAAAACTCTGGTAGCAGAAACTTTTATTCTCTTTAGCCATAGGCTAACAGGTGTCTTGAGAGCTATCATCTGTAGGAGATATCACTTGTCAACCAAGCTGATTTTCAAAGGTACTGCTGCAGCAACATGTTTCAAATTATAGGGCTAAGTTGTTAACAAGTCCTGTTCTGTCATTTTTTCTCCTGAAATTCAGCCATGCTAAAAAGGAAAAAAAATCAGTTCTTTGCATTATTCAAAGATGACCCCAGGGAAGGTCCTTCCCTTTAGTTTGAGGGAGAGAGAAGAGGGAAACAAGGTCACAGTGAACCTGCTGCTGCCAAAATGTGTCTGTTTAATCACATGTCCTCCGAATATGTGTGCTTTGGACACTGAGCCCCGGAGTCAGCAAGTTGTAGGATACTGGGGTTCCTCTCTGTCAGTGAAAAGGTGGGTTTATCACAGACATTGAGAAAAAAAACGAAGAGACAACATCAGCCT
>NW_025362973.1:0-1031 GCF_016433145.1 Gracilinanus agilis
CATAGGATCATGAAGAGGCAGATACAACTAAACTACAGTATCTCTGTGTGTGGTTTTTCTCCTCCACTAGAGATTATAAGCACCTTGAGGGCCAGTTCATTGAACCCTAGCCCTTTATTTTGCCAATACGTAAACAAGGTTAAAGAGATCAAGTTTCTCACCCAAGGTGAGAAGCTGGATCTGATCCCAGTCAACTGGACTTCCCTCTACATTATTACAGTGTGGGATGCTAAGAGTAGTAACTTCAGACCAAGTTAGAAGAAGGCAGCCTGGTGATAAGGTGGTGAGAGCAGAAGGTCCTTTCCTAGACTCTAGGACCACTTCATGAATAGAGCTATGCCTAGATGTGACCTGGATCCCAGATAACAAAGGGTAGCAGAAGGAACAGTATCCTTGGAGTCCAACCACCTGGATTTGAATCCCGGCACAGATAGTCTTTATTTGTCTGAAGTTGGCCAAATCATTACAGATCAGTTTCCTACTCCATAAAGAACAGGAGATTGACTAAAAGATTTCTTCCAGTTCTCTGGGCTATGATCACTGCTTTCTGTGCCCTAAATGGGGTAGAGTTGGAGAAAACAGCATTCAGTGGCCCATGAGTAGGGCTGCTTCCCCTGACCTGGCATACTTTTTGTTAGCCTAATAATACACTTTCAAATGGGGACAGAGGGAGAGAAGGGGCTGGGAATGTTACTTCCCAGGGAATAGGTTATTATAATAAAATTGTTGGCCCATTTTGTCCCTATCACCATCATTATTTGGCATTATTGCAACATTTTGTGTAAGCACAAATGAAAATGGATCTACTTATGTTGCTAAAAGAGCTTGAGGGGACAGCCTGCAAGCCCCATAGAAAATGTGGCTGACATCTGAAATTCCTTTTCTAAGAGCTCAAAACCTTTCATTCCACAGGGAGGAGAAAGAGACAGATAGGCAAACCAAAACAGAGACACACAGAGAAACACAGAAACTGAGAAAGGCAAACAGACAGCTGACAAAGATAGAGCAACAGAGAGAGAGCAGAGAAAGAG
>NW_025362974.1:0-1067 GCF_016433145.1 Gracilinanus agilis
ACAGTACTAAAACAATGTGAAAGAAAGCAACATGAAGGTTAGCAGCCCTTTGATGGAGGCTAGGAACAATTTTGACTCAGGAGGACTGAAGGGGGCACAAAGCAAATGCTGTGGGCCAGCTACAAACTCAAAATGAGTCTCATGTTTTCAGATGTGGTCGTTGTGCTGATCTATATGTTTTGCTTAACTATATCTTTGTTACAAGGGAGCTTTCTGACATGGGATAGAAAAGACCTTTAAGACGTAGGGTGGGAGAGAGGGGGATACTTGGGAATTTTAATATAGCAAACAAATAATTTTAAAGGGCATTTATTTTTTTAAATGGACATAAGAGGCAGTGTGGTATAGTGGAAAGATTGCTGATTTTAAAGGTAGAGAACAAGGGCTCAAATCCCATGTTATTTCCTACTCTGCCCTCTAAACCTCAATTTCTTTGTGTGTAAAAGAAGGTTGGACTAACTGGCTTCTAAAAATCTATTCTATGCTAAAACTAGGAACCTAACAGTTGGTTGGGCTCTCTGGGTCTTAGTGTTCTAACCTGTAAACTGAGGATAACAATACATGTACTACTTAATTATACTATGTTCTGAAAATCAAATAATAGCCTATCTATGACACTATTTAACCATAGTTATTATATATATATACAAAAAAGATATATGTGAGATAAATTAGTATATGTCAGCCACCATCCTAAATGCTGGAAATATGAATATAACTCTCCCCATCTCAAAAGTGGGGCAGTTGGGGGGCTCAGTGCATAGAGCACCCAGCTTGAAATCAGGAAGACCTGAGTTCAAATCTAGCCTCAGACATCTAATAGCTAGAGAAGTATCTTTGCCAAGGAAAACCCAATATTATGTATAGATATATAATATATTTGTATATATGTGAACACATGCATACACACATGATGTCCCAAAAGTTTTTTATTATGAAAAGCTTTAATCTGCACTAAAATTTGTTGTACCTCCTTTATATGATTCTTAGAGTATTCTCACTCATCCCTCTGGTGTAAAGGTGACCCTAGATCCAAGGACCTGGCTAACTCACTTTCAGATTATTCA
>NW_025362975.1:0-2812 GCF_016433145.1 Gracilinanus agilis
GGGAGGGAAGGAAGAATCTCCTGACGAGGGGGGTTGTTAAACAGTGGAATGGGCCATCAGGGGTGGCTGCAGAATCTCCTCTGGAGGCTGTTAAAAATCCAATAAATCCTCTTTGGGCTGTTTCTGCCCGGAGGTGAGAGCTGGAGTAAATGAGGAGAAGCCGGGCTGGGGAGCCAGGAAGGATCCTTTCCTTCTGGACGGTCGGAATGGTCGTGCATCCTGATTGTTTCCTGGGTGAGGGAAGATGATGTTGGAGAGGGCTGGCATGTCCGTATGGAACGTGTGCGTGCGCATCAAGGCCTGCCTTCCTTCCACAGTCCGTGTTCCTGGTACACACAGAGCTGTTTGTACGGCCTCTCCCACATTCGATGGGGAGCTCTTTGAGGCGAGGGGCTGTTCTGGCCCTTCTTTGTTACCTCCCTGGTACAGTCAGTGCTTAACAAATGACGCTTGTTGACCGGCTTCCAAATGCTTCCTGCACCGCCTCGTGACTCTCCTTGGAGGTAGGCCCCAGAGGGGACGGCGGCTCCTTTTTACAGAGGGGAACACTGAGGCCCAGGAAGGGTAACTGACTCGTGGTCCCGTAGCCAGTGAAGGACAGAGCTGGGAACTGGACGCAGGCTTCTAGGCCCCAGGCCCAGCCCTCTCTCCTCTCTACTAGGAGTTCTTAACCTGAGATCCAGAATTTAAAAAAAGATTTTGATCCCAATATTCGAAGGTCATTGGTTTTCTCTATAAGCTCACAGACTGAATTTTATGTCATTAAAAACAGGATTCTGAGGCAGGCATCGCGGCCATCATCATCCCATTTTACAGATAAGGAAGTTAAGGCTCAGACAGGCATGGCGACTTGGCCATGGTCACACTGCTCTGAAGGAGATGCAAGATTTTGGGCGAGGACTCCCTGACTCCATGTCCATCCAGTTCACCATGCTGCCTCCCACGAGTTAGCACTTCTATGAAATAATGGTATCGGGCATCATCAAGGTATAACCCCACTGATCGCCCCGATCAGTTCTGGTTAGAATGCGTCCATGGCACCCGTCCCATTTATCTCGGCATTTACCTAACAATTTTAAAGTTCTACAAAACCAACTTTTACATTCTTTTCAAGAGATACAACACAATAGGTCGACGGGGACATGATTGGGGATGCAGACTCTAAACGATCACCCCAGTGCAAATATCAATAAGGTGGAAATAGGCCTTGATCGGTGACACGTGTAAAACCCAGTGGGATTGCGTGTTACTTACAGGAGGGGGTTGGAGGAGGGGAGGGAAAGAACATGATTCGTGTAACCACTGAACATTTTTCTTAATTAATCAATAAAAAAATTAAGGATTAAAAAACCCCCATAGATATTCTTCAGCAAATAAATTTTTTAAAACTAAAAACCAAAAAAAGAGATACAACACAATAGCATGCAAAGGGCCTTCATCATCTCTGGCATCTGGGGACTGAGCCTCTAAACCCATCTTTGTCATTTCCTGTGGTATTGTGAGCCCCTTGTTGAATTTCCCTGGGCCTCAGTTTATCCATCTGTGAAATGCAGACACTGGACTAAGAGCTCTACATCTTTGATTTCGTGACATTAAAATAGGTTATTTCAACTCACAAAGCACCCATAATAACTTGCTGGTGGAATCCCCATTTGCTTTCCAGGTTTGCCCATCTATCCCTCTACGGTTTTCCTTTCATATAGTTCTAGGACCCTGATGAAGTGAGGTCCCGTCTCACTGGGTTGTGAAGGGGAACTCGTGGTTTGTGGGGGTTCTTGGTTCTCCTGCTAAGCCCAGACTCTGAATAGGAGGCCTTTGAGGGCAGGCCCAATGGGGGGCCAGATGCTGCTTCTCTGAGAGATGTTTTGAAGGTAGAACCAATAGGACTTGTCAACAGATTGAATATGGGGGGAGGGGGAGAGCTTATGAGGAGTTTCGGGGGGCGGATAGCTAGATTATGAGCCTGGGTGCCTGGGAGAATGATGGCACCCTTGATGGTAGTGGGGAAGTTACCGAGAGGAGAGACTTTGGGAGACAAGAGGGGGAGGGAAGGGAAGATAATAATCCTTTTCCGGACGTGTTGAGTTTAAAATGTCTATGACACATCCGTGGTGAGTTGTACAATGAGTAGTTGGAGAAGCAAGACTGGAGGTCAGCAGAAAGGACTGCTGGGCTGGATAAATAAATCTGGCTTAATGAGTGTCTGAATGTCTGAACTCAGCTCTTCTTGACTACTTTGCATTATCTCATGAAGGACTTCCCAGATTTCTTCATATTTCCTCAGACTTCATGAATCTTAACTTCATTTTAATATTCTGTTATATTAAAATAATCTATTGCTTTTATAATAATTATATTAATAATAAATGTAATCTATAACATTTTCTATATAATTCATTTTTCAATACCAAATTTTATTCAGCTGTTTCCCAACTGCTGGCCACCTGGGTTGCTTCTCATTTTTTGCATTTACAGATGATACTGCTTTTTCTTCCTTTTTTAAAACACTCTCAGAATATAACCCAACAGTGGAATTTGGGGTTCAAAGTGTATGTCTATTCCTGTAACTTCTGCAGTATCCTGTCAGTTTTTCTAAACAGATTTTCTACCAATTTGCAAATGCACCAGAAATGCACAAGTGGATCATTTCTTTTTTCTTTTTTTACAACCGCACCACACTGAATTTTGTCAGTTTATTCATTTTTGCCAATTTGATGGATGAGAGCTACAGTAGAAGAAAAGTTCTCGTTTGTATTCATTAACTATTGGTAACATTAATTACAAGAAAAATAGAGGCAACTAGGGTCAATAA
>NW_025362976.1:0-4366 GCF_016433145.1 Gracilinanus agilis
ATAACCATGTAACAGTGCTTACAGCTTTGATGGCAAGAAAGTTCCTCCTGAGTCTTCAGTAGCTGCAGACATAAAACCTGTAGGAGCATTTGTTAGGCTGCATCTCCACAGGCTTTCCAGGATTCTATAGCTCAGGGTTGGGCTTAAAGCCTTAATATTCTCAAGATTCTTGGGCTCAGCTCCTGGACTATTTCCATTAAGATCAAAAGAGGGACAGTAGCTTAGGTGGTTGTGGTTTGACTCATCCTGTCTTCTTTCTCTCCCTGCCTCAAGGCATGTTGCTATTTTAGTTAGATGGTTTCCCCGCCATATGGATGACAGTTGGTGATAGTGGCTGTCCCCTTCTCCATAAGAGTTTCTTTCCTGGATCCCAGCCGTGATAGCTGTCCTGGAAGGAGGATCTTTTGCATTAGTATTTCTCCCCTGGTAATGTCGTTCCCAAGAAAATTACATTATATATGTATATATACTTTTCCATGTTTGTCTCTAAGGTAAGAAGTTTTTCCAATGTTAAGTAAACTTGGACTTTTGCTTGTTTCACCAAAGAATCAATAAAAAGGCCTAAATATATCAAACCACTGACCCAATCTCAGTCTTCAGGTCATTTCTACATATCTATTCATGATTCTTCTATGGCTTAAAAACGGAAGACCAAAAGAGAAATGCTAAATACCCAAGTGATTTATCTTCGTTATTCATTGAAAGCTAAAATAACACAATAGTGGTATTATTTATAACTGGAAAACAAGAACCTATATGTACAATTATATGTAATTAATCATCTAATTTCCTATAGTGAGACTAATATAGTTTTTCTAACTTTTTTCTAAAACTTTTAGGAACTTTTCCTAGTGTTTAACCTTCCAAACACAAATTTGGCCATTTCTTAGTCTAAGGAGCAAATCACAGATTGTTTTTATATGTTAGTTTATGTGTATAAATTCATGTTACTTTATATATTGGTTATTTTGTAATGTTATAGTATGTCACAAATATGGGTAAAATATTTAAAAATGAAGAAATTCTTAACCTATAAACATTTCAATTTCATTGGAAAACATTCTTTCTATTTCCTTTATTTAGGGATTGAAGCTTCATGCAATCCACAAAAAGAAAAATAATTTAAATTCATAACACATCAAACTTAATAATCTTTTATTCATGTTTTCTTTTAGACTACATGAGAAGTGTCATTTAAAGAAAAGGACAATATAATATATTTGTGCAGCTTCAGTAGGAATATAACTAATAATGTGCTTTATCTTTTTTGTATTGTTCCTTGAAATTATTGATTAAATCAGTTTTCTCTCATATAACATTGTTTAAATGAACAAAACTCCCCAAGGTACTAATGTAATGCCCACATCAGAGAAAAAAAAGAATCATTGAACACAGACGATGTGAAAGAATTTCAAAAAAAGAAGAAATGCAAATTCTGACTTCATTACTATACCAGAAGTTCCTGTTTTAAATTAATAACCTACAATTTTTAGGAATAGGAAAAATGAGTAAGAATGAAAATTTGACTGATATGTTTTGATAGTTTATAGATTACATTTCTTCCCTAAGTTTATTACCTGCAACTTTATCTTTTTTCTTTCTATGCAGTATGCTTTCTCATTTCTATGTTTGGATTCCTTAAGCCATTTCTAGTCAAAGAAAATATTTTAATCCAAAGATTTATTTTTTCTTCTTTCTTTCCTCATTAAGTTTTGATATTCTTCTACTTCTTTATTGTCAGATATGATGCAATGGAAAAACATTTTAGGGAGATAACCATTGCAAGAATCACAGAGATGTAATGGAAGGAATGAATGATGTATAGTTTTAGGAAAATATTTTTAAATACTTCTCTAAGACAATGTAAAAGAAATAGATTAATGAAATTTGACCACTCTTTGTATCCAAATACCAAAGCACACTGCAATATATCATCTTGTTGACAAATAGCCACTAAGTAAACACTTGTTAAATTAAGCATAGAGTAAATCTCAATAATGATAGGTTCCTCTGACTAACAGCAACCAAAACATTGACCTCTCTGCCATCTCAAGGAATTTTAAGTGGATAATAGCTGTACCTCTGAATTTCAGATTCACAAAATCTCAATTGGAGGTGATCACAGAGATCAGCTCGTCCAGTATGCATGTTGTTAATTACCAATGAAAATTGCACAGCATGAAAAACCCTGATTTATTTTCTTGAAAGTTGTTTCACTGTCTCATTGTTGGTTCTTTCACCCCTGCATTCATTTTGTGGCCATATTTTAATATTGGTTAGAGAGGATTTTCATAGTGAATAAGAGCTTTTCTGCTCTTCTCTGCCATCTTGGCGCCATCCCTGGAAGACTCCCTGGTTTCTTTTATTCCACCAAACTAATCAGTTTCTATTTACATGTCTTCATCCTACAATTTTATATTATTTTTAAACTAAAGATTAAGGGCTTTCACATTCACCAAGATTCTACTTCATCTTCTTGAATTTGGTCTGAAGTGTGAAACTTTTGAATTCTTGTTAAATCTGAAAATGTTATCTGAAAATTTTCTAAACAATCTAAATATGGCATTATTCAAGTTGTTATAGAAATGCTTAATTGCACAGAAACAAGGACAAGTCCCTGAATTTCTCAATTAGTAACTTCTTTTCAAGTTTTCATTGACCTGGGAGAAGGGGGTATTTGCTGTGGGTTCAGTTCTTTGACCAATTCAAGAAACATCTAAGTCTACTATCATCTAACCTCCATCTATCTATCTTATCGACAGGGAAAGAAGGAAAGTCACTACTGTCAGCTCTATTTCTGGAAAACTCAAGTTTGCTCCTTGTCATTTAGGAACTCTCCTTGGGGGAAGCCCCTGATTGACCCTACCTCAACAGAATAGACTTGAGGTACTTAATTGATCCCAGTTTAAATAGGATTAGTAGGCAATCAAGCCTTAGGCATCCTTGTTTAGTTTTAAAAGTTTATCAACATCAACCCCTTAGTCAAACCCAATGCAGGAAACATCTTTTTGTAACTAATGCAAAGCATCAGCCTCCCTTGCGGTCTTCCCATCCTTATATTCAATGTAGAGAGCCCATCTTCCCTGTCCTTGTTCCCCAAAAGATATATAAGACCCTCAACTTCTGTTACTCTAGGGAGAACCATCTTCGGTGGTACATTCTCTCAGAGATGATGTTCCCAGAGCCCTTGAGCTCTTTGTGGTTTTTAAGTGTTTAAGTTTTTAAATGTAGTGGCAGAATATTATGAACTTGTCTCTTACCTGATTAGAGATTTGGTTATTCTGACAATATTAGTGGTTCTGTGTTTTTCCAAGATAACACTACCAATGACTATCAAAGACAAATGAGTAAATATGTGTACTATATAGACAGCATTACCATTATCAATCTATTGAATTTCTCTAAAAAGGAAATTAGCTTATTCTAGAATGGTCTATTTTCATGAAGTCATATGGTCTTATCAATAACTGCTTCCATTCTAAGCATTGACAAATCTTTTATTTTGTGCCCTAGAATTTTGTTAAGAATATTGATCATGTTAGTTAGCCTATTTTTGCACACTCTACCTTTTTTTAAAATTAAGATAAAATTCTTCAATTTTACCACAATGGTCACATTATATATGACTTTTCAAAGATAATTGAAAACAACTCAGCAATCCTACCCATCTCTACTTTTAGTGATTTACTTCTATAATATAATTTGTTTGTGTCTCTTGAAATGATCTCATATTGGGCAATGATGCCAATTCTTACCCCTGAATTCCACACCAGCCATTTTTTGGTTATTTTTTCTAGTGAAAAATATTGTTCTACTCATTTTATTTTCCTCAGATTCAGTTCTGGTTGTTCATAGAGGAGCAATGACATTACAGGCTGATGGTTCAACTTGTGAGTGAATTAGATATAACTGAGGCTGAGTTGCACAAAATCAGTCTCATTCACTTTTTTTATAGTCATCAAAGTCCAGTAGCAAGACAAAAATCAGGATAGCTGGCAATGGCTCAAGAGGCAATGGATAATTTTGGCATCCTCAGTATCTTTTCAAGCTCTTAGCTCTCCATAACACCTATTTCAGCCACCATCATGACCATTTTACATATCATTTTCATCTGCCTATTGCCTTGGAGGAAGTCTTCCTATCCTAAATCTTGTAAGCAACAGATGAACCAGTAGAATATCTTTTTTCAACAACAAAATTTGTTCAAGATTTCCAAGTTGATCATATATAATAGATTAAGGATAAAATATGTTAGTAGGAGCTTGCTCAGCAAAATAATAAAATTACAATATTTAATTCTGTAACATTTATAAAATCATGTAAACATTTTATTACATATAAATTATATTTATCTATTAATATATAC
>NW_025362977.1:0-1934 GCF_016433145.1 Gracilinanus agilis
TGTTGAGAGAGAAATGGATTGAGAGTAAGAGGATACAAGTTTTAGTCCCTGCTCTTTGATTTGCTATCTGTATGCCTTTGGGCAATTCTTGCATATGTCTTCATCTATAAAATGGAAGGGTGTGACTCCATTACTTCTAAGGATCCTGGCAGCTCTGAATTTATTACGTTATGATGATCTCTGATAGCTTGTGGGCACCTCAAGTGCAGGGATGGTCTTTTGGCTCTTCTTATATTCCCAGAGTTTAGCACAGTGCCATGCACATAGTAGCTTAATCAGTGTTTACTTACAGATTTTCACAACCAATCTGGGAGGAGGATAAATATTAATAACTCAACTTTACAGATGAGGCAAACGAGGCTCAGAGAGGTTGAAATAACTTGGCCAAGGTCAATAGGACCACACCTAAGACTCGCCCCAAACCTTCAGACTTAAAATTTAATGTTCTTTTCATTCCACCATAATTTAATCTGAACGTGTGACTTCAGTGGTGCCTTACTTGCATGTTATAACTTCTGGATTTAAGAGTCTTGCTTCAGGACACTGAAACATCAAACTACTTGCTTGGAATCTCACAGTAAGTAGGTATTAGAGGCAAGCTTTGAACCCAGGTCTTCTAACAATTTACTACCGCTTAGCAATTCCATGAATTTTCCTCAGTGTGGGTACTGTTGGATATGCCACTCAGCTAATGTAGCCACTGCATCAGATTGTATCAATTGGAATCAGGGAGACATGAGTTCAAATATGACGCCTAACTGTGTGACCCTGGGTAAGTCACTTACTTAACCTCTATCTACTTCAGTTTCTTCATCTGTAAAACTGGGATAATAGTAGCATCTACTTCCTACGGCTGTTATGAGGATCAAATGAGATGATAATTGTAAAGCATTTGGCAATAGTGGCTGGCACAAAGCAAGTCCTATATAATATTTACATATTATCATTATTGTTATTATTGTTCTAGTCTCTGGAAATTTATGACTTTAAACAGTACAAAAGTACCTGCCAAGCTTTTGGCTTCTGATACCGATAGGGTCAGTAGAAGATGACTAAGAGTGTAAAGAAAATTAAAATGAAGTCACTAATTCTGACCCTTTGTTTGACCCTCGCATTAAAATAAGCAAGTCACCTGGGACCGACCTACTTCCCTCAGCTTCTCTCCTTACCAAAACAAAGCAAAACATTTTTTTAAACTAGACAATTGCTCCAACAACACCACTCAAACCTTTTCTAGTTCGTGTAGAGCCAACTTGTTCTTTGCAAAGCTCCATGGATTCACTTTTTCTTATTTTGGTTTCAAATTGATTTCTTTCTTCTGTATAAGGGATTCCCAGGGGGGAATCATAGGATCATAAAGTTAGAATTCAAAGGGGACTCTGGGTTATCCAATCGAACCCCATTATTTTACACATGAAGAAATTGAGTCCCAGGAGGGATGTGACTAGACTATGGCCACATAGCTCATAAGGGTCAGAAGTGTGATGGGAACCTGGATCTTCAGGATTGTCTCCTTTCTGTAAAATTCCCTCCATTGAAACCAGCTGGCACTTGGGTGGGAATTTTGAATCTTACAGCACTGTCTGGGGATCTGGAAGGACATGGTTAGGGAATATGTGTCAGAGGCAGCCTTAAGCCCAAATCTTCTCATCTTCAAGGCCAGCTGTCTAGACACCATGCCAGTTGCTTCCCTCCCTTTTCAGTAGCTTTCTTAAATCCTTATGCATTACATACAAAGTTTTTTTTCAGAATAGTTCATTAACCATTTATTATTAAACACACATTTTAGGAAGGACTTAATAAACTGGAGAATATCCAGAGGTGGGAGACCAGGATGGTGAAGGGCCATATGAGAATTAGTTGAAGGAGTTAGGGATATTTAGCCTAGAGAATAGATGGTTAGATGGTTGGTGTGTGAGTACGTGTGTGTGTGT
>NW_025362978.1:0-2237 GCF_016433145.1 Gracilinanus agilis
CTCTCTCTCTCTCTCTCTCTCTCTCCATCTTTCTCCCTACCCAATAAAATGTGTGTATATGTGTGTGTATTTATATTCGTATCTAAGGGGCAACTAGGTGCCTCAGTGGATAGAGGACTGGACTCAGGAGTCAGGAAGACCTGAATTCGAATCCAACCTCAGTCCCTCTCTAGCAGTGTGACCTGGGGCAAGTCACTTTGCCTTGATCCACTGGAAGAAGGAAAGGGGAAAACACTAGCAATTTGGTAAGAAAACCCCATGGAAAGTATTGGTATGTGTAGGTCCATAGGGTCATGAAAAGTTGGACATGACTTAAAAACTGAAAAACAACAACACTGTTAAGCATACACGAGTATGTATATAAGACACATAATAAAGAACAAATAAATGGTTCAGGCAAAGCATATTATCAGAGTTAAGAGAAGTGGGATTGTACTCTGGGCTTATGGGATAGGATGGAATAAGTGGTTTTACATGATGAAGGGGCTTCTGGTAAGGACTCTGGATGCCCCAAGGCTGCCCAGACTTTTTTGTGTGAAACAAGGGTATTGTGAGTCCCTGTAGTACATTTAGGACTATTCCATTCAACACAAAGAGAAGAGCTGATCACATTATACATGCCTAAATCAGAAACGAAATTTAAATTACTGAGCCCTACATTCTCTTTAAACCAAATGAGCATCTGTGCCCTTCAGGATAAAGGTATCTAAAATTAAATTGTTTTTGGACGTGGGCCCTTTGGGATCTTACCCAAGGACCTCCTGCTTAGAACAGGGCACTGACCAGACTGACATGTGGGCTCTGAGTCTTTTGTTTCAAGACTCCTCCCTCTTGATTGCTAAATTATTCCCTTGATTTCCTCTAGATTCTCATCTAGCCAAAAAAGCCTACAATTTAGTACTTAATGATGGTATATACTGAGTGAATGGAAAGGGTACTGTTCAACAGTGGCTGTGCAATCCAGTAAATCAGGATAATTTTGTTCCAATTCCGATACTTTGGAAGGGCCCCACATTGCTGACCCTGGGCAACGACTCAAGGAGGTAGCTGGTAAAAGTTAAAAAACAAAACCAAAACAAAACAATAAAACCCAGGTCAAACTGTATTAGGGAAAACACCCCAGACACCAAAAAGTACAAATTGCCCATAAATTATTCCAGCATCATTAAAGCAGCCCTTCTCTGTTTCCGTATCCATCCCCCCCCCCTTCTATGACTTCTGTTCCCTTTAAAATCTCCCCTGCATCTTAACATGAGTCAAATAGTCATGCCATGCTGAGCTGTCAAAACCTGGACCCCAGGGCAAAAGTTACCCTCAAAGGAGTGCAAGCCAAACTAGATAAAAATGTAATTGGCAAATATTTAACAAAATCATAAAAATAAAAATATTATCAATTTGTGATTTTCCTAAGTCAACATGTACTCCCCAGGGATTTATTTCTATTTGATTTTGACACAATGGTTGGGAAAACTGAGGCAAAAGTTAAGTGACTTGCCCAAGGTGAAGTCCCACACTGGCAAAGACTTAAAACATGAACCAGCAACTGATAACTTTTATCCATTCTCTCAAGATGTTGATACACAAAACATTAAAAAAAAAAGTATCTGGGGAGAGACTCAGGGAGGTAGCTGGTCTATGTCTGAGGTTGGATTTGAGCTCAGGTCCTCTTTATTCCCAATCAAAGGATTTATCCACTGTGCCACCTCGCTGCTGGGTGATAGCTGCTTATCAGAAGAAAAGGCTTTAGGTTTTGGTCTCTGTAAATGGGTGCCATCCTGGTTTCGGCATCTGTTAACTATGTGACCTTCAGTAAATCTCTTGATAACTCTGAACCTCAGTTTCCTTATTTATAGAATAGGGATAATAATTCTGACACTCACACTTTCTTACAGGTTTCCTCAGTTCTGCCCTAACTATATTATATTTGCCATCTTCATAATTCTTTTATATTTATTCTGCGTATACTTATATATGTAAACATCGTTCTTCATGAGAGAACATAAGCTCCTTGAAAGTAAGGACGGAGTAAGGACGGGAGCTCAGTGGATAGAAAGCCAAACCTGGAGCCAGGAGGTCCTGGGTTCAAATGTGATCTCAGATATTTCTTAGCTGTGTGACCCTGGGCAAATCAATTAACCTCACCTGCCTAACCCTTATAGCATTTCTGCTGTGGGATCAATACAATCTAAGACAGAAGATAAGGGTTTTTAAAATATACATATATATATATATACATG
>NW_025362979.1:0-1720 GCF_016433145.1 Gracilinanus agilis
CAAAAGCTTCGTAGTAAGGAGGGGTAGCAGGGAGGCATAACCAACAGCCTCTAGCCTTAAGGGTTGAGAGAAATTTAGGGCCGTATGTGAACCGAAAATAAGGTTGAGGAGACGCTGAAAGGTAGAAGTAGGGGGGAGGTAAGGGGTTGGGTTTGGGGTCAGGTGAGGTCTAAACTTGGCAGAGATTGAATGGGGTCTGGAGTTATCAAGGGGAGTGTGGGTAACAGAAGGGAACCGTACTGGCGGAAGGGGGGGAAGTGGGGGGTTGTCGTTCAGTGAGAATGGTATTAGGGCCAACTGAAACTGTGATGGTTTTGATTCGGAGGGGGATAGTCATAAGAACGACATCATCTGGGCCTGTCTTATAAAGGCGCAATCCCCAGGTGAGGCCATTGGTCCATCCGGAATCTAATTTCCCGGTGCTGGTAAAAGAAATGTTAAGGGGATTACAATTAGGGATCTTGGGGGGATTATTCAAAATACAAAAAGGCGGTTGAGGTCCACTAGTAATTTGGATAAGATTATCTCTTCCAACTCTGTGGTACTAAAATAAATCTTTCCCCACAAAGGCCCTGGAGGGTGGATGCCATCATTTCCTTAATGACATTAATTTCATTTGGAGGGTTGAATCTTGGGAAGTTGGGGGAGAGGCGTGTGAGTTCCCAAAGCCAACTTCTAACCCTCCATACTCAGAGGCTCTGAATCGCAATGGAAATTTCCAATCCTACTTGAACAATGAGCCCCAGTGAATGCCTTAACCATAAGCAAATTAGGTCATTAGCACTCCTTGTCTTAGAGACCTCCAGGGACTGGTACAGCCAGTCTATAAATCATTTTGGTGCTGACTTATGAAGCAAAAAGAATTGATGGTACTGGTACAGTAGACCAAGCCCTGCCCCTAGGGCCAGGAGAAATAGGTTCAAATCTAAGCTGTAAGACTCATCAGTAAGATGTACTCCTGGGCAAGTCTGTACTCCTCTCTAAACTTCACAGGATTGTGAATAATAGATTTAGAGGGTCCTCAGAGCTCATACAGTCCAACCCCCTCACTTAACCAATGAAGAAACTGAGAAGTTCCCGTAGTCACCCAAGTTATAAACCTCAGAGGTAGACAAACCCTGGGACTGGAGCCAGTCACTTTACCCAATGCCTTCAAATTCCTCAGAAGGCTGCACTAGAAAGTTAACTCCCATCTCTGAATTCTGGGATCTAAAAGTATTGCACATATCCAATTAGGTCATAAAATACTCAGAAGAACATCATTTTCAGGGACCTTGGCCTAAGAACTCTAAGATTCAATTCATGGTCAGGGAATTGTAAAGAAAATATAAAGGAAACAGATTCTCACATTAGCTTTGTCCAAAAATCTATGTCTCATTCTTTTTTTTCAACTTACTCCTATCCCTCCCCCTTCTTAAGAAGCAGATAATATAATATAGATGGTACATGATAAGCACTTTATAATTTAGTATATATTTTCAATAAATTGTGTTATGTTATCATCATTATATATTATATTGTTACATGTGAAAAATAAATTATAACCAAAAAAAGACATAGATGGGTTGCCATTTTCACTAAAGGAAAAGAAACACACATGAATGAGGTCATAGATCCATTAAAGTATTTAAAAGAGAGAGGGGGGAAGGGGGGGAGGGAGGAAGGGAGGAAGGGAGGAAGGAAGGGAGGGAGGGAAGGAAGGAAGGAAGGGAGGGAAGGA
>NW_025362980.1:0-2177 GCF_016433145.1 Gracilinanus agilis
CCCCCCATGACCTGGGCCATATTTCCTAAAATAGCCTCCCCTGAGTCCTCCCCAGCCGGCTGGCTCCAGTTACTCTCCCTAATTCCCTGCAGCTGCTCCCCCCCCCCTTTTCCCGGCTTTCATTTTCCTGCATTCCTGGTGTGTGAGGGGGGGGGTGGGGGCACGTTCGCCAGGGCGCTGGGTAGGAGAGCAGCCCGAGGACCGTGCCGCGTTCCACATTCCCTGAGGGGGGCCCGACCTGCTCCTTCCTCCAGGTAGATGCCTTGGCATCGTTGGGGCGTAGGGAAGAGACTGGGGTGGTTCAAAGGCCACAGGGGCAGGGCCAGACCTTACAGGACCCCAAGCCAAAGGTGTCTGTTGTGCAGTGGGGAGCCCCGTGAAATGGAAGATGCTGTAAATGTCTGAGATCCTGGGGGAGGGGGACTCCTCTTTTTCTAGGTTGGGGAGAGGTAGAGGAGAAAGGGGTTGCTGTGAGGAGGATGTCAGGAAACTTGGGCCCTGCCCTACACAGCCCCAGGAGCATAGAGAGAGCGAGTACTTACAGGAACAGCAGACAATGGACCTAGTGGAAAGATTCCCAGTGCGAAGAGCCAGGAACCCAGTTCTGCCATCCTACCTTCAAGTTCTATGACTAGAATCCCCTGACTCTAACCCAGAAACCAGAGAACAGAGGCTTCAACTCCTCACTGACTCTCCTGCCCCGGGGCCAGTTTGGTGCCAAGTCCTGCTGCTGATCTCTGCCATAAATCCACCTCTCTCCCCAGACACTGCCTCCCACCCTGCTGCAGACCCTCCTCGTCTCAGGCCTGGACTATTGCAACAGCTGCTGGTGGGGCTGCTTGCCTCAACCCTCTCCCTTCAGGGATCCATCCTCTATTCGGCTGTTAAACTGATCTCAAAGAGAAGATCTGGTCACACCACACTACCTCACCCTCCTCACCCCCAACTCAATAAACTCCAGTGGCTCCCTATCACCTCCAGGATCAGATAGGACAATCCTCTGTTGTTCAAGGCTCTTTATAACCTGTTCTTTCCAGTCTTCTTGCATCTAGCCCTCCATCTGCCTTCTGATGACACTGGCCTTCTTGCTGTCCCTCACCCACACGACACACTCCCTGTCTGGGCTCTGGGCATCTTCTCTGGCCGTCTCTGGAACGTTCTTTCTCCATCTCTGCCTCTTTTCTTTCCTGGATTCCTTCTAGTCTCCACTTAAATCGCACCTTCTATAGAAAGTCCTTCCTGGTCTCACTTCACGCTGGTGCCTTCCCTCTGATGCCTTCCCTCTGAGGATGATATTCAATTTATCCTGTGTAGAGCCTCTTTCTGTCTAGCTGTTTGCATGTTGTCTCCTCCCTTAGACTGCATTCTCCTTGAGGGTAGGGACTGTCTTCTGCCTGCCTTTGTACCTTTCCAGAGCTTAGCATAGTGCCCGGCACATAGTAGGTGCTTAATTAAGCTTATTGACAGACAGCATGTAGACTCACAAAATGAGATATTAAGACCACACGAGATCAGAGTCAAGCCAGATAACCTATTCCAGGCACCTTGCAATCTTACAGTACTACATCAATTATTATTAGAGTCAGTGTGAAACATCCTTCTTTACATTTACAATGGAGGAAACTAAGGCCCAGAAAAGGAGTGACTTGCCCCGGGCCACACAAGTGGCCTTGGATAGAATAAACCCAGAGTTCCAAACTCTTGGCCCTGCGTTCTGTTCACTTTGCCTTGATGTCCTATCCCTAACTCCAACCTTTCCATCCACATTCCTTGCCTTCTGTCCCTGTGGAATGTCTACAGCTTATTATAAAATGAGGGGAGAGAAAGGATGGGGAAGGTGGGGGGGAGAGAATGAAACTAACATGACCTCCAAAGTTCCTTCTGGGTCTAAATCCTGTAGACCATACCCATAGAGTTTTCTAAGCCTAGTGCTTCTAAGATGGCTGGCTGGCTGGGTCTTGGGAGCTGAATGAGGTAGCTTTGGGGGCCCAGGATTTATGAGATAAAAACCCATTGAGATAATATGTGGGTGATGTACCTTGAACTCTGCCAGAGAGAAGGCGTACTGCCTATTCAATTGCCAAATCCGTCAGAGTTACAAACCTTAGAAGGCAAACAGTAAGGGACAGGCACAAGGATGTAAGAACAGTGAGAGAGAGAGAGAGAGAGAGAGAGAG
>NW_025362981.1:0-1590 GCF_016433145.1 Gracilinanus agilis
AAAGTCATCTATAGTTTAGACCTAGAGAGAAGTTCCTAACTATTAGACATCCCCAAGAGAAGGCAGGGGATGAGATGGTGGAGAAAGGACTGAGCTTGGCGTTCAGGCTATGGCACCTGCAAGTCTTGGCTCAGTTAGGCTTTGACAAGGCTCAGTTTTGTTATCAATAAAATGGGGACAATAATAATTGCTACCTCCGTCTCCCAAGGTTCTTAGGAGGACATGGCAAGATAGTACATGGGAAAAGGCTTTAACAGATGGAAGTTATTAAAGGATTTTGTCAAACAAGGGCTCCTAAAAGCTTCATCAACGTGGCTACAGATTCCATCAGAATGACTGCTAAACAGGAGAGATTTTCTTCCAACAGACTTCAGGGAAAGTAGGAACCAACAACATTTTTAGTTTCTTTTTGACAACTGAATATTTCTGTTTTCTTTTTTAATTTATTAATTCATTTGTTTGTTAGTTTGACAATTGAATGTTTTCTCAGTTCCCCCTTTTTTCTTTTAAACAACCTGAGTTATTTTCCAATCAGGACAGTGATTTTGTTTTCTGTTTCCACACAGATTCCAAGCATTAGAGGAACATACAAAGAAGAAAGCAGGACCTTTCCCAAGGAAGCCAAAGATAAGCAAAAGTCCAATAGATGCCCAAATACTCTTTATAGGAAGAAAGGGAAAAGTGTCCATCTATGGGAGAATGGATGGGAAAACCATTGAACGAAATGCAATATTTATGTTTAATAAAAAATGAAGAGCATGAAGAATTCAGAGAAATATGGAAAGAATGATATGTATGACCCGACACAAAAACAAACTTCACTGAAAGAACAGTATATAAAGTGAATAAATCAATGGAATTAGAAAAATGACTGAAGGGAAGTTGAGTTCTGAGTCACTAAAAAAACAAGGACGGCTCTGGAAAATGGATCTTGCAACATACTTCCTCCCTCCCTCCCAGCAGAGAGACTGGTCATAACTAGGTCAAAATAGTCAGATGCAGACACTATAGCAGATGTCTTTGTCATAAGGTAGGAGTCAATGTGAAGGGCAAAAGGAGAGATGGGTTTGAGGAGACAGGAAGAGGTTGTTTGTTGTTGTTTTTTCTCCCAGAAATTATTGTAATATGATGAAAAAATGTACCAATATAATTTACATAAATAAAAAGCAAATTTAAAAGATGTAAATAAGAGAGGCCTTTCCCTCATGTAACCCCTCATGGAGGCACCTCTTAGTAGTCCTTTGGCCAAGTGGTCCTTTGGATGGCAGTGTGTGTTGTTGAAGGAATGTTAGACCTAGAGTCATGGACAGTACAGAAATGTGTTTTACCTGATCTTGCATATTTTGTACAAGTATTTTTTTTCTTTTCAATTGGGGGGAAGAAGGGAGAGGAAAAATGCTTATTAAATGTAAATAAAATAAATCTAAAGCAAATTAACAAAAAAAATTCTACCTCTGACAGATTTTTAGCTATGTGATCCTAGACAAGTCTCTTAAATTCTCTCTAATCTGTAAAAAAGGTATAATAAAGCACCTACCTCTCAGGGTTGTTGTAAAGATCAAATGAGACTAT
This sequence comes from Gracilinanus agilis, assembly GCF_016433145.1. Taxonomy (NCBI): domain Eukaryota; kingdom Metazoa; phylum Chordata; class Mammalia; order Didelphimorphia; family Didelphidae; genus Gracilinanus; species Gracilinanus agilis. The sequence continues at coordinate 1,573 of NW_025362981.1, forward strand.
ATATATATATATGTATAT
>NW_025362982.1:0-2363 GCF_016433145.1 Gracilinanus agilis
TATATATATATATTCCAATATATATATATATATATATATATTCCAATATATATATATATATATATTCCAAATACTTCCATATGCATGGAAGTATTTGGAAATTCTGATCTATGAACTCATCAATCTGGAGATATCCCAGAATAATAAAAACTCCTTCTATCAGTGCAGATGGCCATTTTTGCCCATTTTATAATCTTAGAGAGTTCTATGTGGGAACTAAGAGATGAGATGATTTGCCCATGGTCACCAGAATAATATGCATCAGAGGCAAAAGTTGAGCTCAGGTCTTCCTGCCTCCAAGGCCAAATCTCTTTTATTCTGTTGTTTCCTCTTCTAAATGACAAACAACTAAGCATCCAAAATATGTTTCATTCTTTAGAGAAGCATCTGGATGTTCAGATAAATCTCTCTTTCTACTTGTCTTATCATTATGCAGCCCCAGCCTGAGAGCCTCTCAAGTAGGCTTCACTTCAGGTTTGAGGACTTTCCATCAGCAGTGTGGGGGAGAAATCCTGTAGGAATTGATTTGCTGGAGATATCCATGACTGCTTAGCCAGACTGATGCCTATATGCATACAGATGTTCCCAAATCAGCACTAAGCGATGCTAAATTGAACTGCATGTCCTCCGATCCTTAAAAATGATACATATGGGTTTTGAATAATGGCCAAGCAAACTGGGCAAATTGACTTTAATTTCTAAGAATTGTTCATCATGATTAATTATCCAAGATTGGACTCAATTTGGTCCGATATGACAGGGATCCCAGATGTACCATTATCCATGCTGTCTGCTAGAAGGGAAGCACATTATTTATTTTATTTTATTTCACTTTCTTTTATTGAAGGATGAATACTTCAGTATAATCAGGTTGACAGTATTTGTTTGGGGAAAATAATGTGAAAGCCAACCACAAGTGGAGAAAATGAAGCTAAAAGTGGTATTTCTATAGAATTGGGAGATGCTTCTTACCAATGGATCAGATAAGGGACAAGTTAATTCTTTGGTATAAGAATGATTTATTGCAAATTTGATGTCAAAATATCTAAACACAAAGCAGAGAAAGGATTGGAGTTCTAGGATAATTTAGAGTAAGGAGGGAAGAATTCACAAATGTAGAGGGTTAGAAGTCAAAGATTTGTCTGAGACCAAAGACTGATCTCGCCAGGGAAGTAGCTCAGCTGTTACACATCTCTGCCAAATTATAAAGTCTTGAAAAAAAGCATAAGATAGCAGAGATTGGATCCACAAAAATAGATATTATAAATACATCCCTTGTTTTGAATTTCTGGAAGAATGTAATTCATCCTCATCATGTAATAGATCATAGGGGGGAGCTTGTCAGTCACTCCCTTGGGGAGTGTCTAGGGTGACACTTGCAAAATTGTTTGACTTCAATCAAAATTTTTATTTAACTGGCTGAGTTAGTGTGGAGAAAGCAAGAACACAGGGGTGTCCTTAAATACTTGGAAGTGATAATCCCCTCCTTGCACATATGCATAAAAGAAATGCCACCCTGAATCTCTCTGCTGAAAGATATTTTGATAATGAGAGTCACTTAGATTTGTGAAGGACTTTGCTGTTTAAAAAGCATTTTCATGTAATTGATCTCATCTGATAAAATCAAATGTCAAAAATATAGTCAGGTCATTGTGATCTCCACTCTAGAGGTAAAACTAGAATGGAAGGACATTTAGTGACTTGCCCAGTGACACAACTAATATGTGGTTTAGTCTATCATCCTGCACTGTTAAAAATGTTTCACTTTTCTCTAAAGCCCATTGTTTGTTCTAGAAGGAGAGATTTAAAAAATAATAATAAAATGCTTAGTACACTGAACTCCATTGATAGATGCAGAATTTTGAGAGAAGAAAAAGGAGAAGAAAGAATATTCATATAGCACTTTGATGAGTGCAAAGAATTTTATGTGTATCATTTCATTTTATCCTCACAACAACCCTGGAAGATAGCTATTAGTATATAATCTCCATCTCATATAGATAAGGAAACAGAGGTAGAGTGATTTGCTGAGGATCACATAGCTAGGGTCTGAGGAAATTATATATAATTTATCACCACCATTTTATCTCGTATCTACCTTGTTTGTACTTGGTTGTTTACATTTTGTCTCCCCCCCCCCAATAAATTGTGACTTCCTTGAGGACAATGATTCTTGTTTTTCTTAGTATCTCCAATCCTTAATGTAATGTCTGTCACATAGTAGACACATAATAAGTGCATGTTGACTTGACTTGAGGAGGAATTTGAACTTTGGTCTCTCAGGTATTCTTGACTCCAAATCCAGCATTCAATTCACTTTCTGTGAGAAGAGAAAATAAGAGGAGAGGAGAGGAGAGGAGAGG
>NW_025362983.1:0-1957 GCF_016433145.1 Gracilinanus agilis
TTTTTTATGATTTCAATGAGAAAGCTTGAATTAGCTGTGCTTAGGGAAAACTTCCTTCTAGTATCCTATTACTGCTGGGAAACCCATAGTAGAGCACTAGAGCTAAGAATCATGGAATCTCCAAGTCTTATCTTTGGGAGAAAAGTTGGTATTTCTCAGTCCAAGCCAGATTTGTTTTTACACATAAAGGAAGCTGTGTCAAAGAGGATGCAATCAAATTTCCTGTCCTCTAAGAATTATAAGATTCATATATAGAACACATGAGAGGCAGCAGGTACGGGCAGATGGAGGACCCACCTTGGGTCAAGAAGACTTGGATGCCAGTCCTGTTTAGGACATATACTAGCTGAGTGACTAGTCACTTAAACCCCTTAGTGCTTCAGGTGGAGGGAGTTCCCCTACTGAGAGTTTTCTGATGATTTCTGATGAAATCATGGGTCCATAACTCCTCCTTTCCCTCCCTACCCTTGACTCCTCCATCCTCAAAAAAAAAGACAGAGAGAAGATGATCACTCCAAAGAAATATAGGGAGCACCTAAAAGATAGCAACTAAGGAAAACGCATTGTAGAAAACTCTGTTGCCTTAGGAAGCCAACAAAAGCAGATGTGAAGACTGATTCCAGAAATAAGAGCTCCTGGGTTCAAGCAAAATTTAGTTTGTGTCTTGCATACAGGGGCAACTAGAAGCAATAGTGGATAGAACGCCAGGTGTGGAGTCAAAAAGATCTGAGCTCAAATTTAGCCTCGGATACATACTAGCTATGTGCCCCCAGGCAAGTCATTTAAGTTCTGTCTGCCTCAGTTTCTTCATCTATAAAATGGAGATAATAATATCATCCACCTCTCAGGTGAGGGCTGTGTTGTGAGGGTTAAATGAGGTAGTAATTGTAAAGTGCTTAGGACAGTGCCTGTATATAGTTAGTTGTTATTATTATTATATGTTAAATCTCATGATATAACTTCTTTAGAGGCAGGGAGGTGGCTCAGTGAATAGAGCACTGAGCCTGAAATCAGGAAGATCTGAGTTCAAATCCAGCCTCAGATATTCACCAGCTGTATGACCCTGGGCAAATCACTTAACCTCTATTTCCTTTAATCTACTGGAGAAGGATATGGCAAATTATGGTGGTCATGAAGACTCAGACACAACTAAACAGCAACAATACAAATTCTTATTATACAGATTCAGATATATCTGAAGTCAAATCATGCTGCCCATCCCACTCTTCAACATGCTACACATAATAGAAATCTGATCTAATGCAGCTGATACTCTAATTGAATCCTTGTTCCCTGACCCAGGCAGTCCAGGGGAGTTCCTCTGTGTTGTTTGTGGCAGGAGGCATTGGGTTTGGGGAGTTTGGGGGTCATATTTATATTTTTGACACATTACACAATCTCTTAGTTGGGTCATCTTGGAAGAGTGCCCATCTTAATGTCCTGGATCACAGGCCAGAGCTTGAGTCTTCTGACACATCGAACAATGCTTTGGTTATTCTAACAATATTAAAAATGCTGTTCCCATAAAATGCATGAGACGTCCAAGTGCCAGAGAGGGCCTAGTGAAAGGGATTGTTCTGCTCACCCAAAGGAGGCCAGTTCATGACCCAAGAGATGGAATAAACCAAGAGGTGCAGCTTTTCTCACTGTTCCAGGGTCTCCTACAGATTTTGGCATCCTCCTATTCTCTCTGAATTCTCATGAGAGGCAGGATGGCTTAGTACATAAATCAATGGCCTGGAAGTCAAGAAGACTCCAAAACTTGCTACCTGTGTGACCCAGTCATGCCAGGATCTTAGCATCTCTGAGTCTTAGTTTTTTCATCTATTCAATGAAGGAGTTGAGCTGGCTTCAGGGACCTCAAAGGTCCCTTCCAGCTGTAAATCTAGGATTCTATGTTCCTTTCTATTTTAACACTTTCCCCTAAGCAACTTCCTTCCTTCCTTCCTTCCTTCCT
>NW_025362984.1:0-2631 GCF_016433145.1 Gracilinanus agilis
ATATTTTTATTCAGATAATTATATTTATTTATATATAAATTTATATACGTTTATATAAATTTATATAGAAACATAATTCTCTGAATAAAAAACTTCAAATTTTTTATCCTTGATCCAAGAGCAGAAGTTCTATGGATTTTCAACCAGGATGTTGAGAAGAGGTTTCATGGTATGATGGAAAGAATGTTGGATTTAGAGTCAGAGGTCATAGATTTGAATCCTGACTTTACTATTTACTTCCTTTGAGACTTTAGGCAAGTCACTGGGCCTCAGTTTCTTCTTTTGCAAAATGAAGGTATTGGGCTAAATAATCTCTAGGGTTTCATGAGACTATTCATCTGTGACTTTATGAATAGATGCCTTTTATTAATGCTTGCATCCTTTGTAGTATACCTAACGAGGCACTGGGAGCCCAGTACGTCCTTCTGTGGTTACTCATTGAATGATTGCTTGAAATCTTTCTTGCATTTTTGCCTCTTTTCTCTGAAATGAGTCTACTCTGAGTTCTGCAGGTTGGAAGCCTGGAGAGGTGGAGTGTGTTTCTGGCTGTACCAGACAACTAACTGGTTGTGTTAACATAGACACGTGGCATGGCTCTGACCCGTATTTTGCCTCTTGTTGTTAAAGCTGAATGACTTGCTAAAGGCGTCTTTCCTTCCTCCATTTATTTGTTTGGCTTTCCCCCTCCCTATTCCCTTCATTTTGGAGCAGCTCAAGGAGTTGAACCCCATTTGCTGTTCAAAGTTATAATAAAGTCTTCAAAAGTCCCATTTCATGTTCTGATGGGGACATCCAAAGTATAGGCTTTCCTCTTCAACAGCTGATATCTGGCGCCACAAAGATATCCACAGCATCAAGATAGCAGAGGAGGGTGGGAGAATAGCTGTCGACCTACCTCGATATTAATTTATCTCTAATGGTTATGAAAAGAAAATGAAAAAGAAAAAAAAAAGGAGGGATTGCCGCAGCTCTTCTGAAGTCCAGAATAATGGTTTGCCTTACAGAACTGCTTGCCTGACATGGCAGGGCTTCCTCATTTCAGTCTTTGGCTTCTCCTGTTCTTCAAACTCAGTAAAATGGCTGTCAATCTATTTTAAGCGAGGAAAATTGAAGAGGGCTTTTGAGCAGTATCGGCTGGCTTAGTTATGCCAAGCGATTTCTTTGGATAGTAATAATAGGGGCTGTCTTCAGAAATATTTCAGACACAAATGACTAGTTTTAAAGTTTACTTCCCCCCCTGCCCCCCACCTTCAACCATGCCACCTGCTTTTGGAATGCAAAGATGCCTTGCTCTCCATCTCCACCCTCCCATCCCTCACCCCCATCACTGGAGAGAAAGGATGGGATGTTAGAATGCAGCATCAAAGTTCTGAGCACCATTATCAGGAAAATGGTCAACCCAGGGGCAGGGGCTTTAACGAGTCTTTCTTTCCCTCCTTCTTCTTCTCCTTCCTTCCCCCCAAATCTCCCCCACCCCCAGCCCACCTCGGATAATTTATTTTTTAACCAGTTTTTACCAACCAAATGTTAACACATATGCCTTGATTGCTAACCTCCTCTGGGCACCAAACCTGTTTTTTTCTTGAGTGCAATAAGTGATTATCCAACTCATGCTGCTCCAAAAAAGAGGTTTTGTTTTAATAAGCAGTTTGCAGTTTGGCACACAATGCTGAGGAAAGCAACATTATCTCTGGCAGTAAACTCTGCAGTCACTGCAAAGCTTGACAGGAAAATGATTGAGTCTGTTTGTTATACCTTTGTGGGGCTGCCACTGCTGCTGCTGATGGAAATGTTGCTATTTATTCAGCAATGCAATAACACTTCCTGTAATTTATGGATGCACATTCCCCAGATTACTAAAGGTAATATTGTTGACTAAAGGAAAGTATACGAATGGATAGTTTCAGTTGTTGCTGTCCTTATAAATGTGATTGACTGTTCAGTTTGCACAGGGAAGCATTTGCACAGGCCTCATCCCCCTTAACAATTACAGATTTCCTTTCCTCTGACAGTTACAAATAATATGGCCTGTCCTAAGTGGCAAAAAATTTACCGACTGCCACCCCCTCTCCCGGGAAACACACACGAGGAGGGCCCCAGACCCTTTGTCCCTCCCTGGGCATCTCCTGACCATAGTTCTTATGGTTCCTCCATTGGCAACCTCGGTCTCTTCTCTTGGGAAGTGTGGCTCTGATAAATGAGACTTACCTTGCCCCAGACCAGGTCCCCTCTTCCCTTACAGCCATCTTGGTACTATCCCACCCTGCTACCCACCTTTCCTGCTAACCTTTATTTGTTGTCTTTCCCCACTGGAATGTGAACTCCCTGAGAGCAACGACTTCTTCTGTTTGTTTCTCTAGGATTTAGTATGGTGCTTGGCATAGTTGTTTTTGCTCAGTCATTTAAGTCATGTCTCACTCTTCCTGACCTCATTTGGAATCTTCTTGGCAAAGATATTGGAGTGGTTTGCCATTGTCTTCTCCAGTTCATTTGACAGCTGAGGAAACTAAAACAAAGGAGAGTTGCCCAGGGCCACAGTTAGTAAGTGTCTGAGACCAGATTTGAATTTAGGAAGATGACTTTCTGACTTTAGATCTAGCTTTCTATCCACTTTACCATCTAGCTGCCTTT
>NW_025362985.1:0-1540 GCF_016433145.1 Gracilinanus agilis
TTACCTCTCTTCTGCTTTGGAATCAATACTTAGTATTGATTCTACGTCCCAAGATAAGGGTTTTTAAATACTTATAAATTCTCATGTTATCTTCCCCAATGGGATGTGAGTTTTGAAAGCCCAAGGGTTATTTCAGCTTTGTCTTCATGCCCAGCCCCTATATGTCAATACCTGACGCAAAACAGGAGTGCTATAAAGGATCAGAGATTGCTTGACTGATTCCTAGGTCTCTTTGGGCTTGGATAGTCTGTATTTGGAGTCCCCTCCCAACTCTGACATTCCATGTTCTAGGTTCCAAGGTCCCTCCTATTCTGAAACATCCTGTTCCAAGGTTCCTCTCAACTCTGATATTATGATATTTCTAAGACATCTCCCAGCTCTGACATTTTCTGTTCTATGAGTGCTACCTAGTTGATGCCATCTAGAATTTTTTTATGTTGGGACTCACAATGAATGAATCTGAATCTGGCAGCCATTGGAAGGTACCTGACAACTGAAAGGGGTTTAAAAATCCCCACCCCCAGCATAGTCTCCTTTCCTGCTCATCGCTTAAAATCTGAGCCTACTTTTTGGGGTTCACCATCCCTGTTCTATTCCCCCCCTTTCTCTGAGCTCCTTCCCCAAACATCTGCTCATTTCCCAGAATCCCTCCTGCCCACCCACATGTGAAAACAGAGAATGCAAAGAACTGGAGAGCATCTGCATTTTCAAGTTCCCCCCAATACCGTCCTCCCAGGCCATGGCCAGGCAGGGCTGGGAATCAATCACTGTTTGGGGCTTTGCATCGGTCCTTTCTATTTGTGCAGCTGTTGCTGTCCAGTAGAAGAGTTTGGCTCAGGGCAAGAGGAAGGGGAATGAGCTAAATGTCTGAAGGAACATGGAAGAGAGAACAGACCAACGACTGCCCTAAGAAAGGACTGAATAAAGCATCCTCCCCTCAGCCCCAGGTTACGGGGACGGTCACTTTCAGGCTGGTCCAACCCTAGCCATGATGAATAATATATCAGCTGGACAGTAGACAGATAGTCAAACAATAAACATCTAATATATATATATATATATATATATACACACACACACATAAATATCTAATATGTGTTATACAGTTATTTATGTTTTATATGTCTATACATGACTATTATACATAATATGTTACGGTAACTGTCCTGTAATATAGTAGTCAATAATATGTTTATATATAAGACTTCATACATGTATTATATAAGACTTTATATCATATACATTCCTATAATAGTCAAGCAATAAACATGTATTGCATGTAAATGTATGTATATCTAATATGTATATTATATGTTTATGTCATGTGTTTATATGACTATTATATAATACACATTAAAATGACTTTATATATAATGTATATTAATATAACTATCATATAATAGTCAATAATATATTTATATATGACTTTATTATTTATTAATATATTTATATGACTTTATTATTATATGACATGCAATATATTAAAAGGCTTTATATAATATATTAATATGTCAAGAAATAAACATATTATATATATACA
>NW_025362986.1:0-4397 GCF_016433145.1 Gracilinanus agilis
TTACATTGTTTTCCTCTGTGTTCTTCAATACTTGTTAAGTTTAGCATCAAAAGGAAAGCAATCATTATTTGCTGAACAAATTGTGAAAATATTGCCTCTTAAGATCCGAAGAAAAAATTAAGTCCTTGGAGTTTATCTCCTTATTCAAGGTTACTTTCATGGTATGACTTAAGGAAAAGTTCCCAGTGCTTTACTGAATTCACACATTAGAAATTTATTCCTATGGATTAAGGTCCAGTCTCCTGGAATCCAGGAGTACTTAGGTGGTGCAGTGGATAGAATCAGAAAGATTAATTTTTCTGAGTTCAAATCTTACCTTGGACACTTACTAGCTGTGTGATTCTGGGAAAGTCACTTAATCCTATTTGCCTTCATCTTTTCATCTATGAAATGTGCTGGAGAAGAACATGGCAAACTACTCCAGTATTTTTGCCCCCCAAAACTCCCAAACACCCAAATAGGGTCACAGAGAGTTGGACATGACTGAAACAACTGAATAACAACAACTCCTGGATTCCTCTATGAAAATATAAATATATCTAATACACTATCAGAAGGATCTCTGTTTCTAGCTGAGGAAACTTGGGCTGAGACTATAAATTGGTAAGTTATCAAATTTTATCAAGTTACTTGGTACTTAGTTATTATTCATTTATTTTACTATGAATTACTCTAACAAATTAGTCAATTGCCAGCAGCACCTTGAGGAAATAAGAAATTAAAATAGATAAATGAGAGCAGTCACAAAATCAAAGACTATTAGAACTGGCAGATCTAACTCCTTTATTTTTTAGAGGCAAAAACTAAAGCCTGGAGAGATTTTGTGTCTTGGACAATGTCACACAACTATAGTAGTTAGTGGCAGAGATGAGATGCAAATTACCTGACTGAATTTTTAGTCTATTGGTTTTTTTTTCCATTGTGCCATAACACATTTTAGAATGCTACAGAGAATAGGCTCTTTTGGCCAGCAGAGTAAGGAAAGTTATATGTGATCCCTGAACAGTTCAAGAAAGGAAGAAATGTGTGAAAGCACTATATAAATTTTAACTATTATTATCAATTAATTCAATAAACATTAAGGTCCTACTCTTGATGGTGATGAGGTTATAATCTATTCTCCATTCAGGGACCAAAATGATTTTCCTTAAGTGCAGGTCTGACCAAGTCACCTGCCCACACCCTCCCTGCTCAATAAACTCTAATAGCTCTCTGTCACCTCTTTAATCAAATACAAAATGCTCTATTTTACATTCAAAGCCAAAGCTAGTCTCTTCCTACCTTTTTAGTCTTCTTACTATTTATTTCCTGCCACACATTATTTGAACCAGTGACACTGCCCTCCTTGTTACTCCACAAGCAAGAAACTCTATCTCTGGGCCACAGGTATTTTCTTTGGCTATGCCACTATGCCTGGAATATTTTCACTTCTCATCTAGACTACTGGTTTCCCTGGCTTCCTATAAGTTCCCACTAAAATCTCATTTTCTACAGGAAGCCTTTCCCAGCTCCTTTTAATTCTATTGCTGTCCCTCTGTTAATTACTTCCTATTTATCCTATATTTAATTTGTTTGCATGTATTTGTTTGGCTGTTGTGTCCCTCATTAGATTGGGAGCTCCTTGAGGGCAGGGACCATCTTTTTTTACCTTTTTTTTTTGTATCCTCAGGACTTATCACAATGCTTGGCAGCACATACTAGGTGCTAAATAGATGTTTATTGACTGATTTATTAAAAGTGAAAACAAAATAGTCTAATACCTAAGATATGAAAGATAAAAGAAAGAAAGGGCTCTTGGTTGGTTGTTGTCCTCTGTGCTCAAAGAGGGCCAAAACCACATCACTATGTTTGGGTCAATGTACAATGTGTCTGAATATGGTTGATCAGATCAATACAAACTCAGAAGACTGCCACAATCGCTCATATGGACATTTGAGATGGAAATGTCTCCAAATTTGTGGATATCACATTTCTTTTGAGCTAATGCAGTTCTGCTTTGCTCAGTGCCTTCTTTGATGCAGTCACACATTGATGGTCCTGTGCCAGTGTCTCCTACAGTAGGACACTGAAGAGAAATTTCACTTAATTCATGTTTTTGTCTGAGACTCAAGTTATCCAGTTTCAACATGTCAGCTATCAGATCAAGAAGTGATTTAAGAGATTTTCCTAATTTGTGGGAACATAATCCAACCAACTCCTTCTGTTCCTTCTAAAATGAATGTGCATGAGTATGTGTGTATGTTTTATCAAGTGGTCTCGATCAGTAGTATTCTTTCTGCCTTCTATTTTAGATACAAATTTCTATTGTTAGTCCAACTTCAACTAGAATTCAGATAGTTGTAGTCCTATTTCACATCTGGGATTCTCTTCCAACGACTCAACCCCTAGGGAAACATAGCTGTGAATATAAATAGTAATCTTGGTCTTGATGACTCTTGTTTGCCTTCCATTTCTTAAAATTCTGTGATTCTGTTCTGAGCATCATAGAGGGAGCTGGAAGGGACCAGTTGCTCATCTAGTTGTAGGATTGTTGATTTATTTAGAACTTGAAGGAAGCTCAAACTCAGAGGTCAAATCATCTAACTTCTTAATTTAACAGATGAGAAAACTGAGATTCCCTAGGAGTTATGGTCACATGGGCATAAGTGGAAGAGACATGATTTTAACCCGGTTCTTTTGACACCAAATCCAATATTCCTTCTGCTAAACAAAACTGCCTCTTCCAAATGAAGACTTATGGAAGGAAGAACTTGTATTGGGAAACAATGATTATAGAGCTATATGAATGGACTATTTATCTTTCTGAGTGAAAAGATATTTTTATCTTAGTCTTCTCTTTCAACTTCATCCTCACCTCACTTTTACCTCCATTCTCCTACTGGGTAGCCTCCTTGATCTATTTTCCTCAGGTGATATGAGAGGATGGTGAACCTCTCTCCACTACCATCTTCATTTCCCTTCCCCAGGAAACAAGGACAGCAATGCTGCGGCCACTCAGGAATAACCTGGAGGGAACAATGTGGTATAGCCCACTTTGATGATTTCTTCAGATACAGAGAGCAGACTGACAAATTGACTTTCAAGTGAAAGGTCAGTGCTGAGAACTGAAGGGTAAGAACATCTGGATTCCCTATTAAAATACTGCCGATGTAGCACAGTGTGCAGCTCCGGCGGCTCATTGTGTAGGAGTTACCATCAGATGGACTCATTTGGCAGCTGTTTCCACCCCTGGAATCAAATTGGAGGAAATAAAAATTCTTTGTGGGTTTTTTCTTTTTCTTTTTTTTTTTTTTGCAAGGTGGGGTAGGGACTAGGGGGGGTTAGGTAGTGTTTTAAAGGAACGAAGAAATGCTACTTGCCAGGCAAAATCTGGCCCTATGTGTGATGCCAACAAGGAGGATCTAAAGGCTACCCAGTACATTGAGGACAGACCACCTGTTTGAGAGTGGCATATGAGCACACTTCTTTCTGAGTATAATTTATATTTTCATTCCCAGAATTCATCTGCATATGCAGGCTAGATGATAAACTTCTTATGGGCAGTGACTCGTTCATCTGTGTCTGGCTAAGCCTAGTACAGTGTCCGGGACACAATTGATGCTTAATACAGTCTTTGTGATTAATGCATGGAAAGAGCACCAAATTAACTGTCGGGTCCTTAGGACAATGTAATTATAATTGAATTATTAGGAGAAGGAGGAAAGAAACCACAGGAATTGCAATCCCCTCTAGCAATGCAGATCTGTGACTCATTTTAGAAGATTACTCTGGGATTGGGGTGTTGTGAGATTTGTGTGGATAAAATTTGCTCCCTAGGACTCTTACCAGAGAAGCGGGGTCTCCCCAAAACTTTCTCTTATGTAGGTACGCGCGCAGCATTCGCACTCGGTGTGATTGCGCGAATGGGATGCTGGGTAAGAGTCCTGGGGAGCAAATTCTATCCACTCAGATTGAATAGCTTGCCTCCGATTTCCCAGGCGATATGTGTCAAAATCTTTATTTATAATTCTTTATTCCTAGACCAGCTCCCTTATTAGGTCATGGTTGCCTCTCAATTCAATTTTGACTTAACAAGCACAACGTGTAATCGAAGCTTCTCTGGGCTTCTTTTCTCTCTTGTGAAATGAACATATAAATAACCTTATTTCCTTAAAAGAATCATATTAGGAAAAATGAGCTAATCATACACAGCAAGGGCTTTGGGGAGGTGAGGTGATGAGAAGGAAGGTGGAGAGAGAGAACAGAAAATGCTGCATAAATTAAAGATGCCGTATACTTAATTTCCTTTTCTGAACTCATCTGTAGTAAATGTTACTTTAACAGGTGGAAGAAAATATCCTTTAATGATGCCATTAATTATCTCTTGTTTATTCTTGCTGCTTTCCAAGGCCAGCGAC
>NW_025362987.1:0-1345 GCF_016433145.1 Gracilinanus agilis
GAGGAGGAGGAGGAGGAGCTCTCTCTTTCCCTAAGGATGGCTAGTGCTGGTGCCCGTTTGCTGGCCTGCTCTGATGGTCAGTGATGGAGGCGCTGGAGGGCGGGGCTGCCCTCTCTCACAAGGCCAGAGTCCAGGGATCGGGGTTCAGCTCTGGAGATCCCATGCAGCCAAAGAGGCTCCCCCCTGGGCATGGAGCCCTCAGCTGTGCCCCTTGGGGTGGGCGGAGCCTTGGCACTGGCTCCGCTCTCTCCCCAGGCCCAGGCGGCCTCCTCCTCGGGCCGCGCCGCGGGTGCTCCCCCTGCGTACCCAAATGGTCAAGTCTCCAGTCCCAGAAGGCTCCCTGGTGGGCTCAAGCAGGCCCACCACCAGGTTCTTAGGAATCCCTGAGCCAGTCCTGGAGGACTTCCTGGGCAACGTCCGCGGAGCCCTCCGCGGAGCCCCCTGGCCTCCCCTTTCAATCTCCGCCCCCCACGCGGGGCTGCCCCCTCCCACACATTAACTGGCTGCTCCGGGAGTCCTTTCCTCACGCCACACGCAGAGCCAGCGAGCACGAGGGGCCTAACCAGTGGACAGCACTGCCCCTCCCCCCCAGTGCCGTGCGGGCTCCTAGAGGGGGAGACGAGCCCTCCAGGTGCTCTCCTGCCCCGGCCTGGCCTCCGAGGCTTCCTAGCCGCGGGACCCTGGCCAAGTCACGGCCCGAGCCGGGCTGCCTCAGTTTCTCCAGCGCTCCCGGGGCCCTCCCGCTTGGCGGCCAGAGGACGCATTGGAACCCCAAGAAGCCCATCTCGCGCGGAGCTGAGGCCGGCCCCCGCCCCCACAGCCCCTCGGCCCTGCCCCGCCACTCACCCAGGCTGCCGGGCTCAGGCAGCTCCGCGTCACCATGGCAACCGGAGGATGCACCGGAAGAGGCGGGGCCGAGGGCACGCCTGCGCATTGGGAGGGGCCAGGGGTTGGGAGGGGTGGATGGGCCCAGGGTCTGCGGGAGGGCCGGGGAAGGGAGGCGGCTAGGAAAGAAGCGGCGGGCCGGGCCGGGCCGGGCCGGGCCGGGCCCTAGTAGGCCACGGAGCAGTAGTAGTGGGCGTCGTCCTCGGGCTGCACCGGGGAGATGGTGAGCACGCAGGCGTTGAGGCCGGCGTCCTTGGAGGCCCCGAAGCGCTGCGGGAGCCCCGGGCGCCGCTCCTGCTCGTCCTCCGAGTAGTAGTGCAGCAGGAAGCGGGGCGCGCTGCCCGGGGCCTGCTGGAACCACGACACGCCGCGCTCCGCGATGGCCTCGCCTGGCTGCAGGGAGCACAGCAGCCGCGCCGTCTGGCCCGGAAGCACCACCAGGGCGTCGGGCTGGCTGGGC
>NW_025362988.1:0-1737 GCF_016433145.1 Gracilinanus agilis
GTTTATAAACTCTTTGCAAAGTATAAAGTTTGCCCCTCCATTAAGTATTTGGAATGTTGGGTATTATGTGGGAATTGGTTGATAGGCATGATCTGAACAGAGGGAATTAATATTCTCACCCTACAGGAATTTATTCATAATTATGGATAATTGTGCTGAATTACCACAAGATGATTTGAAGCATTACACTAATTCGGGAGTAATAAAGCATGAATTACTGATGCAACCAAAAAAAACCATAACCTATCAATCAACATTAGAATAGCAACAGACACAAAGCTGTGCTCTCCCATTATTGCTTTATAGTTCCATAATTAAACCTGGCCTGCAGTTTAACCTTTATGAGCCCCATAGGGCAGCAAAAGATGCCAACCACTTTATTGTCTCCCATAAGAACAAAAAATAGATCTAGAGACAAAAAACAAGATTTTTTTTCTCATGGGTCAAAAACAGTTGAAATATTACTTGTTTCACTTCTCCAATGGGGGCAGAGGAGGATGCTGGGAACAGCAGCAGAGAATGAGATTGGTTGGGGAAGAGAGAACTTGAACATCCTAGCTCTTCCATGGAAGGGAGAAGTGCTTATATATATACACACACACAACTGCCTGGCTTGAAACTGCCTACAAAGAGAATCTTCAAGGCTCAGACCCTCTGGGAAGAAAGCTTATATTGCTCTGCATACTCCAGAATCATAGAAACATAGATAATGAGGCTTAAAAGGACCTCAAAAGTCATTTAGTAACATCTCTTCATTTTACAAATAAAGAAACTGAGGACTAGAGAGGTTAAGGGTTTTCCCCGAGATCACGAGGAAGGACTGAGTTCTTACTAACCTCATTTATACTGGTTAGGACCCTAAGGACACCATTCAAGACTTAGCTAACAGAGATGAAACTTCATTAGATAGGAGGAATTGCTTTTTTTCACCCAGAGTATTGTACAAGGAGACAAGTCACTCTAGACCTCTGGGAATTCTGTGGAGTCAATGTCCCTCACTAGTCTAGGGAGACAGAGGAGTTTCAATTGCCCAGTACTACCTAAGAAAGACAAAGTCCCCAGGGCACTATATCTCTACCTACCATTTATCTCCCAAAGTCAGCTTCCCATGAAGGAGAATGGTCTGTTCCCATGCCATTTTGTCTTCTCCTGCCCTGAAGCCCGATGTTTCACTAACTTTGAGGACCCTACTTTCCCCTTCAATTACCTAATGCTGGTAGAGTATTAAGAGGTATGGGTAGGCTAAGGGGGCAAGCACAAAGCATTCCTCCCAGGAGTCCAGCTTGATTCAAAGTCCTGCTATTTTGCCTCAGTGACACCTATGTGTAGAACCATATTCTGGAATGTTCTATCCTCCCAAATAGCTGTTTTTCTTTATCCACTTGACACCAGTGAACCATTGGCACAGTAGTCCCAGAAATGTATAGATATTCCAACTCAAAGGAAACAGAAAAAGAAAAGACTGTCTTGCATCAGAGATATCTTTCATCCAAAAGAATACTCCTAGTCTTTTATTTTTCTCAACAAAATGTCTTGGATACAGAATAATCTCAGGAAACGTATTACTCTGAAACAGTCATTCTACCCCTGGATGCTTCCAATAGCTATGAGATCTATTCCAATCCAACAAGTCAATATTAATCACCTACTATTTTTAAGGCACCAGAGATACAAAAAGAGTAGTCCCTGCCCTCAAAGAACTTGCATTATTCAACAGAAATGTATCATGTAAATAGA
>NW_025362989.1:0-1696 GCF_016433145.1 Gracilinanus agilis
GAGAGAGAGAGAGAGAGAGAGAGAAAGGGGGCCCTAATCTAATTTTCCACACGTATCCCCTTCTCTCCCCTCACCACCCTAGTATAGACCCTCACAATCTTTTGCCTGAACTAGAGGAATAGCCTCTTAGTCCCTCTGCTTCAAGTCTATCTCCATCCAGTCCTCTCAACTGTCAAAATGGTTTTCCCAAACACAAGTCTGGCCATGCTAGCCTCCTCTACTCAATAAACTCTAGTGACTCCCTGGTGCTTCCAGAATCAACTGTGGTGTCATCTTTGTCTCATTTCTATTTCTTTCTATTCTTTAAGTTTTATAATGTTCATCATCAATAATACATGTGTGCAATTGATGCAAGAAAACATCTTGGGAGGGTGAGCTGAAAGCTTTTTGCTGATAGGATTGCACAATCAAAGAATTTTGGAGACCGATCTAGAAAAAAGAAAAAATTCCACCTTTCTACTGAAATAATCAAGAAAAATGCGTGGGTCAAGAACTTTTCTGCACCTACTATGTGAGTCTCCTCTTCTTCCTGCAGTCTCCAGGCCAATTCTTCATCTTTTTGGAGCTGTTCCTGACTCTGGAGTTCCAACTCAGCCATCTGCCAATTTATGGAGTCTGTGTCATCATGTTGGGGGTGATTCACATCTAAGCAAAAGGAAGCAAGCACAATCATCAATTCCAACTGAGACTAAAGAAAGGACTTCTAGAACAGCAATATCAAGTGCATGGCCCAGGGGACAACCAAGTGCCATCTGAACCAGATTAAAATGTAACTGGGAAATAGTTAACAAAATAAATAAAAACGCAATTAAACACAGCCAATATTATATTTTAAAACCATGTCATTATGTAGCCCATGGGGATCCTCATGTCCACTACAGTGGCTCTTGCTTCTCTTTGAGTTAGATCCCACCTCGGTATCCTTTTCTGATTTCTGTATCTGAAGAGGGGAATTTTTTAGCTATAATTGTTTTTTTTTATTACCCATGACATAGTAGGTAAAGAGCCAGCCTTGGTACATAGAAGACCTAGTTTCTAGTCCTATCTCTGACCCACGTAAGTTGTGTGCCTTCAGCCAAATGCTCTGCACTTTTTGATCTGCAGAAAATCTCATCTTTCTTCAGATGAAGACAGCTTTCTCCAATGGGACTTGGTTGCCATATTGAAATGGCTTCCAACCAAGAGAAATGAAGGTCTTTATACGGTGTGTCTTGACTCTGGTAACATGAACACTATCAGTTACATAGAAGGAACTGATCTATACCAATAGAGGAAGCTTCCCTATACGGTGATTAAATCTCAGGTCCAATCCTTCAATTTGCCACTATGCCCCTTTCCTCAAAACCACATAAGCTGTAGACAGCCTTAGGTTAAAGAACAGTTCTTTTCAGTTCAGCATAGTACAGTAGAAACTGCTCTGTCTTTCCAGTCGGAGTTGAGTCCATTCTGACTCCATTTTTTACCTGGATAAGATTCCATCTTTTACCTACTTTGAGCAAGTCATCTCACTCCTGGGCTTTGATTTCCTCAATCTGTAAAACCAGAAGACCCCTGAGGTTCCTTTCACCTTTGGATCTATGATATATGATCTGTTAAGGAATTCTTTCTTGCAACAGAACTAAATTGATATCTCTTTAATTTCCACCCATTGTTCCTAGTTCTGCCCTGAAAGAAAGAGAGAGAGAGAGAAAGAGAG
>NW_025362990.1:0-4179 GCF_016433145.1 Gracilinanus agilis
CTCTCTCTCTCTCTCTCTCTCTCTCTCTCTCTCTCTCTCTCTCCCCTACCCCCAAACAACAGGCTGAAATCTCAGAAACCATGGAGTGCTTGTGCCCCTTCTCTGGCTCCAGCTCAGGAGCTGGGCACAGTTGTTGTTGCCTTTTGTCTAAGAAGGCAGGATTCTGTGATGAGTTGTGGTGGAAAGACTTCCTTTGAAGCAGAAACCCAGGCTCAGAGGGGAGAGGAGAATTCAGTATCTTCAGATTGATTCTCCTCCAAACTTTCTGGTCCCTGGGAGGGAGGGAGGGAGGGAGGGAGGAAGGGAGGGAAGCAAGCCCTTCCCAAACAACCCAGGCACCTCTGATGAGTGATTTTGTCTGCCTTTATACTGCAAAGAAAGACAGGTGTCATTCAGTGGTCTTTGGCCCTGGAGGATGCAGGGTCATTCTGACCCGGGACACAGCATGTGGGGCACCCAGGCACTGCAGGCCAGTGCTGCTGGCAGGTCAGCTGGGTGCTGCAGAGTCCTGCAAGGGGGGAACCAGTGCCAACCTGTGTGAATTCTCTTCCCTGCACTTACCCCCCAGGTGGAGGTAGCTCTTAGTTCTAGAGTGCTTTATTGATCACGCTTTCCGATCATTTACACCAGCTTTATGTTTTTTTTTTAATTTGTTGGAGTATGGGAGTGGCCTCCATCCACTTTTCTATCGAGTCTTTTCAGGTTTCCTTTTCAGCCCGGAGCTTCCCCATTTGGACTCAGTACCTTTCCTGCAGCATTTGGAAAATGGAGTCCTGCAGCCTGGAAGTTCAAGGGCGACTGGATAGTTAGTGGCTGCCCTGTCCTGACTGACATTTGCCATGAAAAATGGCTCCTTCTTTCCCTTTGGGCTCCAGGCACATTCAACTGGACTTTGCCATGCCCTTTGAGCACAGAGGACAGAAGAAGGGGGAAACCCAAACTGCTGCTTATGGCTCCCCGATTTCTCAATACTGTACTGTGTTTTCTAAGGCATTTTAGGTCTCTGGATCCTTGGGTCAACTTCTGGGGAGGGAGAACCCTTTCAATAGGCAATATAAACTCTAAGCACACTCAGCTACTACCCTTCCAAACTTCTGGAGGAGATGGGAGATCAATAATTAAACTTGACCCCTCCCCCCATCGAAGCCAATTAAGAGCCCGATTTTAGCAAAAGAGCCAAGAGTTTTGAGGCACTCCCCCGTCCCTCGTGGTGTCGGGGCTCGCAGCTCCCTTTTGGGGACCCAGCGAAGGTCAGGAGTTCGTTGAAAGGGAAACATGGGGACAGCCAGTAGGACCCAGGAAAGGGAGCGGTCAGAGCCCAAGGGCCCTCCAGGGGCAGTTCTTTGGGATCATCTTTCCCTCATTTGGTTTACTGCACAAGAAATTAGGAAGCCCCAGGCAGGACGGAAATCCGCTTGCTGGGATTTTAAAGGGTCTTTTAAAAATGTTTGCGAGGGAGCTTGGGCTGGCTAACCCAGATCAGGAGAATTCCCTAGCCTTGTGTCTGCTTGAGGCTGAGCCACTACTCTGCCTTCTTCTCCCTCCCTGGAGCCCACAGGGGACCGGCCCCACCCTTTCTATTCTGGCTCCCCCAAATGACTCAGTGGCTTTGGAGGAGGCAAAAAGGAGAGAAGGGCTTCGTGGCCAGTGTCCCGGCTGCCCTGTCTTGACAGAAGACACGGAGGGGCTAACAGATTCCATCAATTCCCTAAATTCCCTCCCTTCTTGCTTTTGGAAGATGAACTGGGTGGGGCGAGGGGGTCCGGGAAGGAATCTGTTTCCAGATGTGCCTGTGTGCCGGCCCAGAGTTTCTGGCTGTATGTCTGAATGCCCAGATACCGAGATAAGAGAAATCTGGTTTCTCCTCAAAGAGGTTTGAACTTGGGGATGAGGAAGAGGATGCCAGTCGATTTCCTGGCAGCATCTCTTTCTTATGAGCACAAATACACCCAGAGTGGCTCCTGTGCTTCCAGATCCACCCAGCCATGTGGCTGTTGAGGCCAGCCCACGGAGGTGTGGGAACTGAAGTCAAGTGATTGCTGCTGCCCAGCACACACGGAAAGCCCCCACCCCAGGGCTCTTCGGGAGCCACGGGCTGGAAAAATGAGGATACTTCCTTCACAATGCCCATTCAGCCTTTCCAAGGCAAGAGAGAGCCCAGCCCCGGCCGAGACAGGGCCTGGCTTGCTTCAGTGTTTCCAAGCACCGCTTGGCTTAACTTCTCTCCTGTCCCCTCTGGTCCCTCTCTTGGCCCCTCTTCCTCCAACTCGGATCCTGCCCTCGGGAGATAAGGTCTTAGAGAAGGAAGGGACTTTGGAGATGATCCCATCCCAAGGCCCCAGTAGCTAGTGGGGAAGACGGCTTAATTTGTTGTTTTGGTTTGGTTTGAGCTTCCCTACATCTCCCTAACTTTCGGTCTCCAATTTCTCAGAGCGCCTGGGCCAAGAGAAGCAACGGGGCGCCTGGTCCCTCAGCCCTTCCGTCCCCACCTTCCCGGGTTCCTCCTCTGACTTTGGCTCTTGCACTCCTTCCCCCCTCAACTTCCATTAGTGGCCCCCTCCCAGTTTCAGCCCAGGAGTTGGGCTGCCCCTGAGAACTTGAAGGAATCAAAGGTCTTTTGCCCAAACAACTTCAGAGCCATTTCCCCTGGCGTCCCTCCCCCCCCCTTCCTGATTCTCAGGGGAGGGGCTCATTGAATGATGCTTTTTTGTCCCCCAGACAGCCCACGAGCTCGAGGTTAAATGAATTCTGATTGTTGTCGTCCGGAGTGGGACATCCCAGGCCAGGTAAGTGGAAGACCAGGCTCTCTGCACTACAGCAGAGGAGAAGCTGGGCAAAAGTTGCCCGACCTCTCCTAAGTTCCTCTCTCTCTTACCTCCTCCCGGTTCGTCCCTCCCTCCCAAACTCCCCCAGGGTCCATCCTTCTTGGATTGCAGGGGGAGATGGCAAATGCATCGACTGGAGGAGGAGGAGGTTACTGCAGCGGCCACCCCTCCCCAGCCGGGATGGGCCCCCAAAGCAGCCCCAACTAGCACCCAGGTTAACCCCTCGGAACTGCAACCCGAGAGCAAGGACTGGGGGTGCCATGGTGGGGAGGGAGGAGGGGGAAGGGAGGAAAAGAAAGGAGAAGGGAAAGGGCAGAAATCGGCCCCTTGTGGGACTCAGACTCTGGGGAATTCATTTGCATGATTTAGCCATGTTTGTGCTTTGGGGCAGCCCCCCTGCGAAATGAAGCTGCCCCCCAGCCTTCCCTGAGCACCCCCGACTCTCCTGTCCTCAGCGAGACTTCTTAGAGGCAATATATTTAAGGAAGCGGCGGCCACTCACCTTCCAACTTTGGGAGTGCTCTGCAGAGATGCTGAGGGGGCATTGGGATTGGTTTGCTGGGAGATGGGCTTAGTGGTGGGGAAGACTTTATAGCGGTGGGGGCTTTGCCTCTCTCCCCCCTTCGCCAAGTCTCAAATAAAGAATGTGCAGCCTTTCTCGGGGCTGATTGGGAGGCAGGGTGTGAAAGAGCCGCGGTTATAAAGCGCTGCTTGAAGCGTCTCTCAATGCGCCTCTGAACTTGATCAGATTTGCTGGTTCCTGCGGAGAGACGGCGGCAATCCTGTGAGCCCGGCTCAATGCACAGACTTGGGGGCTCTGCAAATGGCAGGATATTACAATTACAGCCATCTTTCTTTCGGCCTTTTCTTCCCACCCTTGCTCCCCATCGCTCTTTGCAAAGGCTTTCCAGGACAGAAAATGAGGGGATTTATAGTGCTGTCTGAGGCTCATCATTATTCCCAGAGACACATTGGGATGGTGGGGGAAAGGAGGGGGGGACAAAAACACAACACTCTTCCTTCCCCCCCTCCCCCCTCCCCAGCCCTCAACCTCAATTCTCCAAATCAAGGTACTCTGAAGAACACGAAGTATCCGTGCACTCTGCCCCGGGGTTCAGAGACGGGCTCCGGAGGTCGGAGCAAACATTGATTCAGTTTAGAGGTGGTTGGGGGTGGGGTAACATATGGGAAGGGGGGTCTTGAGGGGAAAACTCTACCTCCCAGAAGCCTCCTTTGGATTGAGGGTTGGATTTAGAACTCTTTAGAAATCGGCCTGGTTCAACCCGCTAGTTTTAAAGGCCGCATGAGCCAGTCTTTGGAGGGGTGGCTGTGGCTGTGGGAGAGGGGGGAGGGG
>NW_025362991.1:0-1492 GCF_016433145.1 Gracilinanus agilis
ACAATTATACTGGTGGATGCAATATTGGATATACATTAGCATTTCAGAAAGATGCTCAACTGAATCTAGCAGGTATATATTTGGCTACTAAATATATATTTGCCTTGTGTAGTGACACTTTTAAAACCTTGGATGTGTTCTGATGGCCATTACTTCCTAGTCCTCCACAGAAAATCCAAAAAAGAAAGAAAGGAGGATTGTTATTTTACATTTTCTGGAGTGACTTTTTTTTCTTTAAATCGAAAAGAAAGAGGAGTAGACCAGCCAAAAGAACACTTATGTGATAAATAAATTTGTTTCCCTCTTCCATTCTTTTCTAGTCTGTTTCTGTTCAGATTTGTCATAGAATAGAAAGTGTAGTGATTCAGGTCATTATAAGCTTATAACCCGTCACTGAGGCTGCCTAGCTGTGTGACCTGGAGTAAGACATTTAACATTCTTGAGCCTCAGTTTCTTCATCTAAAAAATGGAAGATGATCTTAGATGCACTCTGAAGTTCCTTTCAATGATGAATGATTCTATTATTTCTTATTGTTAGATTCATAGAGATAAGAAAGATTTATTCACAATAGTGTGACTCCAGAGAACAATGGAACATGCCATCAAGGAGAAAACCTTAATCTCAAAGGAAGGAAAAGGACCACAATTAGTGTTGCCCACCCCCCAAAAAATGGGCCTCAAATTTGTGAGAATTTTCCTTATTTTGAAGAGATCATCCAATCTTGGACTGAGTTCTCAAAATAAGAATTTTGAAAAATACAGATTAAAAGATTCCCCTTAGGATAATCGAGATAGAGACCAAATTCATCTTTTCCCTACTTGCTCTAGTCCCCATCATGCAGGGCTATAATCCATGATAAGAGATTAAGAACTCATTTTTTTTTCCTTTTAACACCATGATAAAAAAGAGATATGTTTAATAATAAACTAATACTAGACATTTCAACAGAGCTAGTCAGAGTATTCTTGAAATCCTTTAATCTTCAATAATCTGAGAGGAAGGAATCAAATGCTTCCTTTGTCCCAGGAAAAGAATGACTATAACCCTGTGGACATTCTTTAAGGAAAAAGAAAAGGCACATTTTCTCACTCTGAGCTCAGATTTAGTCACTGAAGAGATGGCATATTTGCATATTCATTTTTTAAAGCCCTAAACTAATCTGTGATTATAATGGAAGAAACTGAAGACTGGCAGAAGTAAATCATTTCATGCCCTATTTTCCCAAATGGGAATCTATCTATCTTGCATGAATTTTAAGGAAAATCAGTGTTTAAAACAATTAACCTATGCGTAGGCCCACCTCCACCAAAAGGAACAGAACACATTTCTGTCAAAGAAAAGCAAAGTGATATTTCAGGTAACACATTAAAGTCGACTTTTAAAATGAGATTTGGTGAAGGAGTTGATAATACATTACACTTATACCGTTCATCCCTGGGTAGGATATGTCTATGACAATTTACTTGCTGTGTGATTCTGGGAATTTTTTTT
>NW_025362992.1:0-2122 GCF_016433145.1 Gracilinanus agilis
ATTTAAATAAATAGGATCCATATAAGATAAGATGAATACAATTTAATTTAAAAAGGGAAATAGCAATATTTAAATGATTGTTAAATATTGAATTCATTCATTCATTAAATGCCTACCCTGTATAAGGAACTATGCTTAGTGCTGAGGAGACAAAGATAATAAAGGAGGGGGAAGGATTTATTCAGAAATAAAAAAGTCAAAGCACAAGATATTAATAAAAATTAAAGATCTGCTCTTTGGCCTCAGGGAGTCTAACTAGGAGCAATGGGTGGAAGTTACAAAGAGGTCTATTTAGGTTTGATTTCAGGAAAAACTTCTTTATAATGAGAGCTGCCCCAAAGTGGAATGGCATGCTTTAGGAGCCAGTTGGCCTCCCTTCATTGGAGGTCTTCTTGCTGAGGCTGGCTGGCCACCTCTTGGGCCTGAGCCTTTGATAATTATAATTGTCTTATAGTACATTTTACTGTTGAATTGCAAATTCAGAGAAGCAGAAGAACTGCTGATTTGATTTGGAAGATTAAAGAATTTGGCCTAATTAAAATGTTTGAGTTAGAATGTTGCAGAGCAAGGGTTCTGAACCGAGGGTCCGCAGCCTCCCCGAGGGGTCTGGGGATAGATTTCAGTGGGCCAGGAACTTGGAGAAGCAAAATGTACATCTTTATTTAAATATAATTGGTTTCCTTTTTAATTCCAGGCATTTTGTTTTATTCATTTGAAAATATTAGTCTGAGGAGTCCACAGCTTCACCACAATGTCAGAAAGATCCATGATCCACACGATAAAAAGGGTACGGACTTCCTATTGGGGAAGGAATTTTTTGTGGGGTATGAGTTGAACAAAGTGATCCCTTTCAATGGTAACATTCTGTGATTCTGCTAAAAATGGTCCCTGTAGGGACAGCTAGGTGACCCAATGGAGACAGAGCCAGGCCTAGAGATAGGAGATCCTGGGTTCAAATTTAACCTCAGATACTTCCTAGCTGTGTGAGCCCATGCAAATCATCTAACCCCAATTGCCTAGCTCTTCCTGCTCTTCTGCCTTGGAAGGGATACTTAGTATTGATTCTAAGATAGAAGGTAAAGGTTTTTTTTAAAAAATCATTCTTAGGAGGGGTAGGCTTCTCTACCTGACTGTCAAGGGTGTACACAACAGAAAACAAATTAATTACTCCTATCTAACCTGTCTTTTCTCTTGGCTAAGTACAGTATTTCCCCAAAATCCCCAAACCCATTTACCTTTTGAGGTGCCTCAACAAATTCCTCCTGATTCTACCTTTCACCTCCATGCCTAAACCCAGAGAAGGCAAGCATTGCCTATGATCAAGAGACCCCAACTCTTCCTGTGAAAGACCAGCTTCCCAAAGGCAGACGGAAAGACCCCAGAGAGGAGGAGCCGCTATGTGAATTGTCTCCTTGGCCTACTGCTTGATTTGTATTAAACTTGCTCCAGACAGTGGGCTTGTCTTCATGGCTGGCCTGAAGTATTCAAAAGAGGAAAATTCTCTGATTGCTTCCTAGGCGGTGGTCATCATTAAGCCTCCCCATCAGCCATCCTCACCTTGGGTTTGTGTCTCAATCTGGAGCCCATTTCATCTGGGGTTCATTCAGTCCTCTGTATTTCCTCAGTTTAATTAATAATTCACAATAAAAATTTAATCAAGGCATCAGTGTTTGTAGAAGGTTATAAACCACTTTTTATTTACCCAAGAGATCAGAATAACCACTTTCTAAACCCATGGAATGATTTCTTTTTCCAAATGAGGAAATTTTACCCTCAGCTGTAAATTTCAGCTGTTTGCCATATGTAACCACAGAGAATCTGTTTATTGACTCGGTATATTCAAAGTAGTCAGGCAGGAAGGAAAATAAACCCAAATTCCAGATGGGAGAAAGTGAGGAATGAAGGGATATAGTTAGAGTCAAGGAAAGTTCTTTCTATCAAGAATGACACAGAGAGGTAAATGATGGAGCTTGTCTCTCAGAAGAAGACTATAGTCATGGTAACACAGAGTGGAAGATAAATTGGGACAATTATAATAAAGATCACTTTGAGATGTGGGAAGAAAAAAAACTAGTGAAGAGAAGATGAGGAGAAAAAGAACAAGAAGGAAGGGGGTAAGGAA
>NW_025362993.1:0-4228 GCF_016433145.1 Gracilinanus agilis
ATATATATATATATTTATATATATACATACACCCATTTTGGGGGGGTACAGGTTTGGTCTCATGAGGAATGCTTGGACACCTTCTATTTTATTAAATGATCATTTTTCTCCTTGAAAAATTTATTCAGTTTTTCTGGGCAGGTAATATTTGGTTGTAAACCTAGTTCTTTTGCCTTATGGAATATTATATTCCAAACTTTCAATCATTTCATTTAAAAGCTGCTGAGTTCTGTGTAATTCTAACTGTGGCTCCATTGTATTTGTATCATTCCTTTCTGGCTGCTTGTAGAATTTTCTCCTTGCTTGGAACCTTTTCAACTTCGTTATAACATTCCTGGAGTTGTCATTTGGGGACTTATTTCAGGAGGTGATTGATACATTCTTTCAATTTCTATTTTACTCTCTTCTTTAATAATAGCAGGGAAGTTTTCTTTTATAATTTCTTGTAATATTGTATCAAGGTTTGTTGTTGCTGTTATTTGTTTGTTTGTTTGTTTGTTTTGTTTTTATCATGGCTTTCAGGTAGTCCAGTGATTCTTAAATTATACCCTCTGGATCCCTTTCCTGTCAGTTGTTTTTCCAAATTTCATATTGTTGTTTTTTTCTATTTTATAATTCCTTTTATTTTAATTTATTTTCTCTTGATGTCTCAGGTAGTTATTAGCTTTTTTCATGCCCAAATCTAATTTATAAGGAATTGTTTTCTTCTCTGAGCTTTTGAATCTCCTTTTCCATTTGAACAATTCTAATTTTAAGAAATTCTGTTGTTCCTTGGATTTTTTTGTGCCTTTTTTCTATATTTGGCCACTTTTTCTTTTTAAGGTACAATTTTCTTCCTGCATCACTTCCACTTCTCTTCCCTAATTTTCATCTGCCTCTTATTTGAATTCTGAAATGTTTTTTTCAGCTCTTCTAAATCCTGAAACCAATTTCCATTTTCTTTGAAGTTTGCCATGTAGTTGTTTTGATTTCACTGCCCCCTTATTAGTTTATTTCTTGTTCTACTTTGTCTTCATAATAATTTTTGTGGTTAGTCAATATTTTTTCATGTTTACACATTTTACTAGTCTTTTCGTTGACTTTTATTTTATCTTAAAGATGGTCTCTGTTTTCAGAGTAGAGGAATCATTCTCTTGAACTTTTATTTTTTTTCTTTCTGCTAGCCTCAACTAGGGAGAATTTGGGGTTTTTGTGAGTTTGTGAGTTTCAGTTCTTCTAAGATGGCATGATGTCTTTAGTTTGAAAGCTCTGAAAGCCCCCTCAAATTGTCGATTCAGTCTTCCCCCTATATCCTTGCAGGACTCAGAGCATGGTGAATTACCTTATCCTGGGGATTGGAGCTTCACTGCATGTTTAGGCATGTCTCAGTTCCTTTCCTTGGGTTTGTATGAACCTGTAGAGACCAGCTTTGTGTCTTAATGATAGCTTGCACAAAGGCTTGGAACTTCAAGGGATGGGTGTAGGGTTGCTCTGCTTTTGGCTTAGTCAGCGTCTTGGGTCTTAATATTGCCTTGAGCCCAGGTTTAGAACCTCAAGTAGTAAGTTGGGAGGGATATTTTTATTGACTTTCACCAATACTTCTTCCTATGGCTTTCCTGTGGACTTTGCTCACCTCTTACCTCTGTAAAAACAGTTCCTCTCTGATAGCTTCCAAGTTGTTTTCTGTTGGAAAATTGCTTCACTCTGTCTTCTTGTTTATGTTACTTTAGTATTCATTCTTTTTTCTAGTATTCATTTTGAAATGCCGTTTTAAGGTTGGTTAGAGAAGATTCTCATAGAAATTTGAACTTTTTATGCCTCTATTCAACCATCCTGGCTCTGCCTATAACTAAATATTTCTGTGATGGATGATGATTGAGAATTACAAGAGTGGCAAAAAAAATCCTATACCTCCAGTCAATCTGGCAAGATTCTGCCAAACTTAGCTATTGTTCATTCTTTATTTTTGAAGGGGACCAATGATGTTACAGAGTAATGTCTTGACTTGTATTTTAAGTGAATTAATCACAAAGGCATCTACCTTACTCTCTTTTCCAGAGTCATCAAAATCTAGTAACAGGACAAAAGTCAGAATAACTGTTGATACCCTGGGATGCAGTGGATGACCTTGGCCTCCACTCTAAGTGCTCTATAGTGCCTTTTTTTTTCTTTCTTCTTGACCATTGGAAGCTTCTCTTCTACACATTCGATAGCTGAAGCCTTAATATACTAGGGATAGACAACTCTCTAACTCACCAAGGGGTTTGGTGGGTTTGGTGTCTGTTGGTTGCCCTCAACCTGGTTTGAAAAAAATAATAAATAAATAGATGAAACTTAGCTAAATTTGGCCTCAAGTAGCAAGCATAAAGTTACTAGGGGCTGAACCCATTCAAAATTAATTAAAATGCTAATGGACTATTTTATAGGGAATTAAACAAAGTGATAAAATTTATATGGAAAGAGAAAAACAGATGAAAAGCTCAAGGGGAAACATGAAAAAGAATGAAAAAAAGTAGAAGTTAGGCCTTGCATGAAAAATCTCAAATTATATTATAAGAAATGTAATTAGCAAAACTATCTGGTACTGAATTTTAAAAATATACAAAATAATCAAAGGAATAAAGTAGATAACCAAGAACTAAAACTACAGAGACAAAGCACAGTAGTGGTAGTGTTTGGTGAAGGGCCTAATTATTCAATGAAAATGTTTGGGAAAAGAAGAATAGTCCACTGAAAAATGGATGAGATCGTCATCTCACAACATGCAGCAGGATAAATTTTGTGCACACCAATGATCTAATGATTTTACACATACACATAATTAAAAAAAGAAATAGAACAATAAGTCTATGGCAACTGAGAAGATGAAGAGCATTCTTATCTATTCAACAAGTCAAACAAGTTACAACAGACAGAACCTATAGTTTTATTACCTAAAAGAGAATTTGTTTAAGACAGAGCAATGAATCCTGAATAAAAATGAAAAACGCAAGTGGGATAAAACCATTTCCCATAAATATTTCTGCCAAAAATGTTATATTATAATAAATTCCCACAAATTTTAAGTATATTAATCATTCTGTTATGGATAAACTCAGTTACTATCTCTTATCAGTAACCTTTCCTGATTCTGCTCTATGTCAGTGTTCTCTCCCTATTCATTTTTTTCTCTACTTGCCTTATTTTTAAATTTTTTTTTCTGATTTAATGCCATTTGTACTCCCTACAACTACTTCCAGTAACACAATGGGATATATGTTCCTTGAGTTTAAGAACATTTTTAAAAATGTGTCTGACTTTATCCACTAATCAATACCAATTACTTACATAGGAATAAATAATCATCTTCAGACACGCACTCATAAGAATATATGTGTGTGTTTTGAGTGTGTGTTTGTGTGTGTGTATGCACATTCCAGGAGCCTACTTCTCAATGAATTACAATGACATTTAAATGAAGTCTTTTGGAGAGGTATTGAAGTATCCCTTGGTATTCTCAGTTTCCTATCTACCAATCACATGGTTAGAAGAAGTCTTTTCAGTTGATTGGAGATATGAAACCATGATAGTAGCTGTCTTAAGAAAGGCCTTAGTCATCAATGGGCATTCTCTTCTTTGGATGATTCCTCTTGGTCAATGAACTAGCATTTATTAAGCACCTATTATTTGTCAGTCTCAGTGCACTATAAGTGCAAGGGATATGAACACACACACAAAAAAATACCTTCTATTCCAAAGAAGTTCATGATCTAATGGTGAAGACAAGGCAGATATTTTTAAAAAATTATGTACAAAAAAATACACATAAGACAAATTTTGAGTAGTTTCAAAGAAGGCACTAAAATTAAAAAGAATAAAAACTTCTTTCAAAAAGTTGAGACTTTAGTTGAGACTTGAAAAAAGTTAGAGAAGCCAGGAGGAAGAAATGAGGAAAGGGCGCTTTCAGCTGAGAAGAGTTCCAAGAGTTAGAAAATGGAGTGACTTCTGGAAAGACCCGCAAAGAAAACAATGTTTATAGTTCATGGTGTTTATATATTTCACAAACAACATCAAGAGAAGGAAAATGATATAAGTGAAAGAGGTATTATGCCTTCTCAATTCTGAGGTTGTAAGATAGTTCCATGAATACAAACATCAGACATTTGCTTCACCACTTATTTCAGTGAAGATCAATATGGAGGTTTTATCCTAAGAATATTGAAACACACACACACACACACACACACACACACACACACACACACACACA